>NC_133144.1:2046166-2346322 GCF_048418815.1 Hemitrygon akajei
TCGGTGTCTGGAACACACTGAGTGGTCAGTGCCTGGAACACACTGAGTGGTCGGTGTCTGGAACACACATGAGTGGTCGATGATTGGAACACACTGACTGGTCGGTGCCTGGAACACACTGAGTGGTCGGTGTCTGGATCACACTGAGTGGTCGATGATTGGAACACACTGAGTGGTCGGTGCCTGGAACACACTGAGTGGTCGGTGTCTGGAACACACTGAGAGGTCGGTGTCTGGAACACACTGTGTGGACAATGATTGGAACACACTGAGTGGACGATGATTGGAACACACTGAGTGGACGATGATTGGACCACACTGAGTGGTCGGTGTCTGGAACACAGTGAGTGGTCAGTGCCTGGAACACACTGAGTGGTCAGCGCCTGGAGCACACTGAGAGGTCGGTGTCTGGAACACACTGTGTGGACGATGATTGGAACACACTGAGTGGACGATGATTGGAACACACTGAGTGGTCGGTGTCTGGAACACACTGAGTGGTCGATGATTGGAACGCACTGAGTGGTCGGTGTCTGGAACGCACTGTGTGGACGTTGATTGGAACACACTGAGTGGACGATGATTGGAACACACTGAGTGGTCGGTGTCTGGAACACACTGAGTGGTCGGTGCCTGGAACACACTGAGTGGTCGGTGCCTGGAACACACTGTGTGGACGATGATTGGAACACACTGAGTGGACGATGATTGGAACACACTGAGTGGTCGGTGCCTTGAACACACTGAGTGGACGATGATTGGAACACACTGAGTGGTCGGTGCCTTGAACACACTGAGTGGACGATGATTGGAACACACTGAGTGGTCGGTGCCTGGAACACACTGAGTGGACGATGATTGGAACACACTGAGTGGTTGGTGCCTTGAACACACTGAGTGGACGATGATTGGAACACACTGAGTGGTCGGTGCCTGGAACACACTGAGTGGTCGGTGCCTGGAACACACTGAGTGGTCGGTGCCTGGAACACACTGAGTGGTCGATGTTTGGAACACACTGAGTGTTCAGTGCCTGGAACACACTGAGTGGTCGGTGTCTGGAACACACTGAGAGGTCGGTGTCTGGAACACACTGAGTTGTCGGTGTCTGAAACACACTGAGTTGACGATGATTGGAACACACTGAGTGGTCGGTGCCTGGAACACACTGAGTGGACGATGATTGGAACACACTGAGTGGTCGGTGCCTGGAACACACTGAGTGGACGATGATTGGAACACACTGAGTGGTCGGTGTCTGGAACACACTGAGTGGACAATGATTGGAACACACTGAGTGGTCGGTGTCTGGAACACACTGAGTGGACGATGATTGGAACACACTGAGTGGTCGGTGTCTGGAACACACTGAGTGGACGATGATTGGAACGCACTGAGTGGACGATGACTGGAACACACTGAGTGGTCAGTGTCTGGAACACACTGAGTGGTCTGTGTCTGGAAAACACTGAGTTGACGATGATTGGGACACACTGAGTGGTCGGTGTCTGGAACACACTGAGTGTTCGGTGTCTGGAACACATTGAGTGGTCGATGATTGGAACACACTGAGTGGTCGGTGCCTGGAACACACTGAGTAGACGATGATTGGAACACACTGAGTGGTCGGTGTCTGGAACACACTGAGTGGTCGGTGTCTGGAACACACTGAGTAGACGATGATTGGAACACACTGAGTTGTCGGTGTCTGGAACACACTGAGTGGTTGGTGTCTGGAACACACTGAGTGGACGATGATTGGGACACACTGACTGGTCAGTGTCTGGAACACACTGAGTGGTCGGTGTCTGGAACACACTGAGTGGTCGGTGCCTGGAACACACTGAGTGGTCGGTGTCTGGAACACACTGAGTGGTCGCTGGCTGGAACACACTGAGTGGTCGGTGCCTGGAACACACTGAGTGGACGATGATTGGAACACACTGAGTGGTTGGTGCCTTGAACACACTGAGTGGAGGATGATTGGAACACACTGAGTGGTTGGTGCCTTGAATACACTGAGTGGACGATGATTGGAACACACTGAGTGGTTGGTGCCTTGAACACACTGAGTGGACGATGATTGGAACACACTGAGTGGTTGGTGCCTTGAACAAACTGAGTGGACGATGATTGGAACACACTGAGTTGTTGGTGCCTTGAACACACTGAGTGGACGATGATTGGAACACACTGAGTGGTCGCTGGCTGGAACACACTGAGTGGACGATGATTGGAACACACTGAGTGGTCGGTGCCTGGAACACACTGAGTGGACGATGATTGGAACACACTGAGTGGTTGGTGCCTTGAACACACTGAGTGGACGATGATTGATACACACTGAGTGGTTGGTGCCTTGAACACACTGAGTGGACGATGATTGGAACACACTGAGTGGTCGGTGCCTTGAACACACTGAGTGGACGATGATTGGAACACACTGAGTGGTCGGTGCCTTGAACACACTGAGTGGACGATGATTGGAACACACTGAGTGGTCGGTGCCTGGAACACACTGAGTGGACGATGATTGGAACACACTGAGTGGTTGGTGCCTTGAACACACTGAGTGGACGATGATTGGAACACACTGAGTGGTCGGTGCCTGGAACACACTGAGTGGACGATGATTGGAACACACTGAGTGGTCGGTACCGGGAACACACTGAGTGGACGATGATTGGAACACATTGAGTGGTGGGTACCGGGAACACATAGTGTTTAGTGTCTGGAACAGACTGAGTTGTTTGTGTCTGGAACACAATGATTTGTCAGTTTCTGGAACACACAGTATAGTGTTTGTCTAGAACACGTTGAGTGATCGGTGTGTGGAACACATAGAGTCGTTGGTGTCTGGAAGATACTGACTGGTCGGTACTGGGAACACACTGAGTGGTCGGTGTCTGGAACACATCCCACGTCTGGAACAAAATGAGTGGCTGGTGCCTGTAAAACACTGAGTGGTCGGTGTCTGGAACACACTGAGTGGTCGGTGTCTGGGACGCACTGAGTGGTCGGTGTCTGGAACACACTGAGTGGTCGGTGTCTGGAACGCACTGAGTGGTCGGTGTCTGGGACGCACTGAGTGGTCGGTGTCTGGAACACATTGAGTGGTCAGTGTCTGGAACACACTGAATGGTCACAGGCTGGAACACACTGTGTGGTCCGTGTCTGGAACATATTGAGTGTTGTGTGCCTGCAACACATTCAGCGGTCGGTGTGTGGAACACACTGAGTGGTCATTGTTTAGATCAAACTGAGAGGTGGGTGTCTGGAACATACAGCATGGTCGGTACTGGGAACACACTGAGTGGTCAGTGGCTGGAACACAATCAGTGTTCCGTGTCTGGAAGAAAATGTGTGTTCCGTGTCTGGAAAATACTATGTGGACAGTGTCTGGAACAAAATGCGTTGTCAGTCTCTGGAACAGACTGAGTGGGCAGTGTTTCATCACACTGAGTGGTCGATACCAGGAACACACTGAGTGGTCAGTTCCAGGAACACACTGAGTGGACGATGATTGGAACACACTGAGTGGTCGGTACTGAGAACACACTGAGTGGTCGGTGTCTGGAACACACTGAGTGGTTGGTGTCTGGAACACACTGAGTGGACGATGATTGGGACACACTGACTGGTCAGTGTCTGGAACACACTGAGTAGACGATGATTGGAACACACTGAGTTGTCGGTGTGTGGAACACACTGAGTGGTCGGTGTCTGGAACACACTGAGTGGACGATGATTGGGACACACTGACTGGTCAGTGTCTGGAACACACTGAGTGGTCGGTGTCTGGAACACACTGAGTGGTCGGTGCCTGGAACACACTGAGTGGTCGGTGTCTGGAACACACTGAGTGGTCGCTGGCTGGAACACACTGAGTGGTCGGTGCCTGGAACACACTGAGTGGACGATGATTGGAACACACTGAGTGGTTGGTGCCTTGAACACACTGAGTGGAGGATGATTGGAACACACTGAGTGGTTGGTGCCTTGAACACACTGAGTGGACGATGATTGGAACACACTGAGTGGTTGGTGCCTTGAACACACTGAGTGGACGATGATTGGAACACACTGAGTGGTTGGTGCCTTGAACAAACTGAGTGGACGATGATTGGAACACACTGAGTTGTTGGTGCCTTGAACACACTGAGTGGACGATGATTGGAACACACTGAGTGGTCGCTGGCTGGAACACACTGAGTGGACGATGATTGGAACACACTGAGTGGTCGGTGCCTGGAACACACTGAGTGGACGATGATTGGAACACACTGAGTGGTTGGTGCCTTGAACACACTGAGTGGACGATGATTGGAACACACTGAGTGGTTGGTGCTTTGAACACACTGAGTGGACGATGATTGGAACACACTGAGTGGTCGGTGCCTTGAACACACTGAGTGGACGATGATTGGAACACACTGAGTGGTCGGTGCCTTGAACACACTGAGTGGACGATGATTGGAACACACTGAGTGGTCGGTGCCTGGAACACACTGAGTGGACGATGATTGGAACACACTGAGTGGTTGGTGCCTTGAACACACTGAGTGGACGATGATTGGAACACACTGAGTGGTCGGTTCCTGGAACACACTGAGTGGACGATGATTGGAACACACTGAGTGGTCGGTACCGGGAACACACTGAGTGGACGATGATTGGAACACATTGAGTGGTGGGTACCGGGAACACATAGTGTTTAGTGTCTGGAACAGACTGAGTTGTTTGTGTCTGGAACACAATGATTTGTCAGTTTCTGGAACACACAGTATAGTGTTTGTCTAGAACACGTTGAGTGATCGGTGTGTGGAACACATAGAGTCGTTGGTGTCTGGAAGATACTGACTGGTCGGTACTGGGAACACACTGAGTGGTCGGTGTCTGGAACACATCCCACGTCTGGAACAAAATGAGTGGCTGGTGCCTGTAAAACACTGAGTGGTCGGTGTCTGGAACACACTGAGTGGTCGGTGTCTGGGACGCACTGAGTGGTCGGTGTCTGGAACACACTGAGTGGTCGGTGTCTGGAACGCACTGAGTGGTCGGTGTCTGGGACGCACTGAGTGGTCGGTGTCTGGAACACATTGAGTGGTCAGTGTCTGGAACACACTGAATGGTCACAGGCTGGAACACACTGTGTGGTCCGTGTCTGGAACATATTGAGTGTTGTGTGCCTGCAACACATTCAGCGGTCGGTGTGTGGAACACACTGAGTGGTCATTGTTTAGATCAAACTGAGAGGTGGGTGTCTGGAACATACAGCATGGTCGGTACTGGGAACACACTGAGTGGTCAGTGGCTGGAACACCATCAGTGTTCCGTGTCTGGAAGAAAATGTGTGTTCCGTGTCTGGAAAATACTATGTGGACAGTGTCTGGAACAAAATGCGTTGTCAGTCTCTGGAACAGACTGAGTGGGCAGTGTTTCATCACACTGAGTGGTCGATACCAGGAACACACTGAGTGGTCAGTTCCAGGAACACACTGAGTGGACGATGATTGGAACACACTGAGTGGTCGGTACTGAGAACACACTGAGTGGTCGGTGTCTGGAACACACTGAGTGGTCGGTACTAAGAACACACTGAGTGGTCGGTACTGAGAACACACTGAGTGGTCGGTGACTGGAACACACTGAGTGGTTGTTGTCTAGAACACAGTGAGCAGTCAGTTCCAGGAACACACTGAGTGGACGATGATTGGAACACACTGAGTGGTCGGTACTGAGAACACACTGAGTTGTCGGTGTCGGGACACACTGAGTGGTCGGTGACTGGAACACACTGAGTGGTTGTTGTCTAGAACACAGTGAGCAGTCAGTTCCAGGAACACACTGAGTGGACGATGATTGGAACACACTGAGTGGTTGTTGTCTGGAACACAGTGAGTGGTCGGTGTCTGGAACACACTGTCAAAAGGTGAAAGAAACATTCAATTGGTATACGAACAGGTAGGGAATGATGGGAGATGATGTGCAGGAAGATGGTATTTGTTGAAATTAGCATAGATGTCATGGGACAAAGGGCCTGTCCCAGTGTGTACTGCATTCTAAACAATACACACGGGGCAGTGTTAAAAGAGAACCGATAGATAGACTCTACTTCCATTTCATTTGTTATGTGTAAGATCAAAAGTTAAGTATGTAAAGTAAATTGTCAGAATCAGGTTTAGATTCATTGGCAAACGTATGTGATGAAATTTGTCCTTTTGTAGCAGCAGTACTTTGCAATACATTTCAAAAAACTATAAATTACACTAAGTGCACTATATAAAAAATTGAACATGTTGTGCAAAAAGAGAGGGAAAATAGTGAGGTAGTGTTGATGTGTTCATGATCCATTCAGAAATCTGATGATGCACGGGAAGAAGCTGGTCCTAAAAAGTTGAATGTGTGTCTTCAAGCTCCTGTATCTGCTCGATGAATTGAAAAAGGGGTATGTCCGATGTGATGGGAGTCCTTAATGATGGATGTCGCCTTTTTGAGGCATTGCCTTTTGTAGATTAGGGGTGGCTCATGCCCATGATGGAGCTGGATGGGTTTCTGGTGCTATGCAGTGGCCCCTACATAACAAACAATAATGCCACCAGTTTGAATGTTCTTGTTGCACATCTATGGAAATTTGCGAGTGTCTTTGGTAACATACCAAATCTCCTCAAACTCCCAATGATCATAGTCACTGCCATACCTTATTTGTAATTACATCAGTATGTTGGGTCAAGATAGATCTTCAGAGATGTTGACACTGTTCACCCACTTCACCCTGAACTCCCCTTTCTGAAATCCACAATCAATTCTGTGTTCTTACTGATATTGAGTGCAAGGTTGTTGTTGTGACACCACTCAACCAGCTGATCTATCTCACTCCTGGTCACTCTGAAATTCTGCCAACAATGCTTCAAATTTCAAAGTTAATTTATTATCAAAGTGTATGTGATCACAGAAAATACAAGAAACACAATAGAATCAATGAAAGACCCCCACTCAACAGGGGGCAACAACCATTATATAAAAAAATAAAAAACTGCAAATATTAAAAGAAAGAGAAAAAAGGAAATAATATTAATAAATAAACAAGTAATAAATATTGAGAACATGAGATGAAGAGTCATTGGAAGTGAGTCCAGTTCAGTAGGAACAGTTCAGTGATGGGGCAAGTAATCAGTTTGATGGTCAAGTGGTAATAAATTGATTAAACTGAACCTATTGAACCTAATAACTGTACCTGGGCCTGGTGTTGTGAGTCCTCGGGTTCCACTACCTTCTTCCTGATGGCAGCAATGAGAAGGTCTGGATGGCGGGTGTCCTTGATGATGGATGCTGCTTTCCTGTGTTATGTACCCCGTAACGGGTTAAAAAGAACTAGCAGAAATGGACAGACCTGGAGTCTGAGTCTTCCGTTATAAACTCTATTTTATTAGTAACTACGTGATAAAGTAATACAAAACAAGATAAGGTAAACAGGTTAGCAGAGTATATGCATATATAAGTGAGTAAATAAAGTTCCCAAGCTTCTCCCAGCTCAGATGATTAGATGATACAGTCTCAGTATGGTATGGTATGTAGTCAGTTCAGTTCTGGAATTTGAATTCAGTAGAGTTGGAGAGAGAGTGAGAGTTGTTTTGTCTTCCTTGCCGATGCCGATGAATCCTCCATGTTGTCCTCCTGCATTAGACTTAGGGTAACCTAACCTAACCTAACCTAACCTAACCTAACCCTAACCCGAACCCTAACCCTAACCTAACCCTAACCTAACCCTAACCCTAACCCTAACCCTAACCCTAACCCTAACCCTAACCCTAACCCTAACCCTAACCCTAACCCTAACCCTAACCCTAACACTAACCCTAACCTAACCCTAACCCTAACCCTAACCCTAACCCTAACCCTAACCCTAACCTAACCCTAACCCTAACCCTAACCCTAACCCTAACCCTAACCCTAACCCTAACCCTAACCCTAACCCTAACCCTAACCCTAACCCTAACCTAACCCTAACCCTAACCCTAACCCTAACCCTAACCCTAACCCTAACCCTAACCCTAACCCTAACCCTAACCCTAACCCTAACCCTAACCCTAACCCTAACCCTAACCCTAACCCTAACCCTAACCTAACCCTAACCTAACCCTAACCTAACCCTAACCCAAAACTTATCGAAGTCACCAACTTGTGACCACAAAAAGGGGACCATCTTCTGTGGTGGAGTTTTCAACACAGGCGAGGGTCAATCACACTGATAGCTCCCCACCAATCACTCCTTTGTCCACACTGTGAACAAAAACCCCACCCTTATTGTGGGCACTCAAAGCTCACCAGCGTCTTCCTTGGTGTCTGGTTTGTCTTGTGTGTCTCTGGTGTGTCTGATTATAAATCCAACTGACCTTGTATATATATTTCACAAGTGCGGAACACGAGCTGTCCATCATATACCTCCGCCTTTCAGTTTCCAAGGCAACTCACAGACTTTCTCTCTCCGTTGCTGAAATAACACATACACTGTTCGCTCCCTCCCTCTCTTTTTAAAGGAACAGTCCACTTTAGAATAATCCTTCAGATCTCATCACACCTGTGACAGTGCTCTGTGCAGATGTGTTCAATGGTGGGGAGGGCGTTGTCCATGATGCACTGGGCACTAGGCTGTATCTAAGCTTTAGATGACATACCGAATCTTCGCAAACTTGAAAGAAAGTAGATGCATGGTCGTGCTTTCTTACATACTGAACCCAGGACAGATTCTCTGAAATGATAACCTGAGGAATTTAAAGTTGCTGACATTCTCCACCTCTGATGCCCCGATGAGACTGGCTCATGGAGCCCCAGTTTCCTCCTCTTGAGGTTAATAATCAGTTCCTTGGTCTCGCTGATACTGAGTGAGAAGTTGTTGTGGCATCACTCAGCCCGATTTTCAGTCTTTACCCTACATGCTAATTCATCACCACCTTTGATTCGCCACCCAGTCATAAGCATAATGTGAGCAGAGCAGCAGGTGGGTCAGTGGAGTGGGGTGGCCTTGTGGTGCTGTGGGAGATTGTGGAGGAGATGTTATTGCTAATCAGAACTGACTGGGGTTTGTAGTGGAGGAAATGCTCAAGGAGCTATTGTGGCCTCTGACTTGAAGCTTATTGATTTGTTTCGAGGGATGATAGTTTTGAATACCGAGCTGTGGTCAATGAAGAGTATCCTAATGTATGCATCTTTGCTGTCCAGATGTTCCAGGATTGAATGACGAGCTATTGAAATGGCATCCGCTGTGGACCTGTAAGCAAAATGAAGTAACTACTCAGACAGGAGTTGATATTT
Source organism: Hemitrygon akajei (assembly GCF_048418815.1). Taxonomy (NCBI): domain Eukaryota; kingdom Metazoa; phylum Chordata; class Chondrichthyes; order Myliobatiformes; family Dasyatidae; genus Hemitrygon; species Hemitrygon akajei. The sequence continues at coordinate 2,055,482 of NC_133144.1, forward strand.
TTCAGCACCAACCTCTCAAAGTGCTTCATCAAAATGGATGATAGTCATTGAGGCTGTTGTGCCATGGCAAATTTATAGATAGCCGCCCTGTTGTGGGTGTAGAGCAAGTAGAGCAGTGGGATCAGCATGCATTCTTGACATACTCTGCTGCTGATTGTCAGTGAGGAGGAGACATTATTTCTGATCTGCACAAAACGTGTCTCCCAGTGAGGAATTCAAGGATCCAGTTGGAGCTTGTTGGTTAGAACTGAGGATGTGATAGTGTTGAATCCTGTTCTGTAATCAATAAACATCACCCTGATGTACGTATTGCTATTGTCCAGGTGATCCAAGGCGAGTGGAGAGCCAGTGAGAGCCTATTGTGGCGATGGGCACTTATTGTGGGTCTAGGTCCTTGATGAGGCAGGAGTTGATTGTAGCCATGACCAATTTCTCAAAGCACTTCATCACAGCGGATGTGAATGCTACTGGGTGATAATCTCATGGGTGTAAGTGATTACATTTGGCATGGATAGAAGATGGTGTGTCTCCTAGAAAAAAGATTAAGACATTGATAAAGACACAGTTATAATAGTGTGTATAACTGAAAGATTCAAAGTATGCACACAGTATACAACTCTGAAATTAGTCTTCTCCGCAGACATGAAACAGTTACGAACTATGGAACCAACCTGTTCAAAGAAAAAACATCAACTGTCAAGCTCCCCATCAGAATACAAAAGGCATACTTCAGTACAGTTTAGCTTAGTGTTCATTATCTGCAGGCTGCCCAATTCAAAAATCGCCAAAACAAAAAAAGAGCAACAGTAGCTAGAATTAGAAATAGAACACCACCTTCCACTGACATCATTAAGAGAGAGATCATTCATATGTAAGGGCCTTCCCTTGGGAGCCGCGAGCAAAAGACCACTACACGCAGACATCTTCTCCAGCAGCACTGAGCACTCGCCTCGATGATTTCAATCTTCCTCGGCACAATCATCAAGAGCTGGAGTTGATCATGTCTCCAGGCTTCCTGGCCTCCTTGCCGCAGGCTTTGGTGGCAGCCTCGTGGAACCCTCTCGGAGACAGCAAGGTACCAGATCACCCGGTCGGCCCGAAATCATGCTGTCAGAATATAGATTGCAGGCTCTAACAGTAGTAGAGCCACATATGAAATAAAAAGAAACTGTAAAGTAATTGAAAGGAATCGCCCATGACCAGTCTTGAGGGAAGTCGCTTTTGGTAGCTTTGTGCTGTCATGACCTCAGCCCCCTCCTTTGTGAGAATCGCAAGAGAGAGAGAGAGAGAGAGAGAACCTTACGGTTTGGAATGTGGGCTGGTCGCTCAACAAGACAAAAGCCTCGGACATAGCCATTGTCTTGGGAGACACCTTTGTGGGATAAGGAATTGGCCTACATGCAAAATCTCAGGGCAAGGTGAGATGGGTGATGGGGGAAAGATTGCCTCGCCCCCCCACCCTGATGGACATCTACAACCCTGCCAGTCCAGATAAAAGGTGGGCTGCCAAGGCGGGGCCTCAGACGCACCAAAGAGACACACGAAGAAGACACGATAGTGCTTCCCGTCGGAGCGGGAAGCCATTCTGAAGGAAGCCACGTGCGTTAGATTCCGGATCGGGAGTCTGTGGCTGGACCCAAAAGGAAAAACCGCTTTAACTGACAGCAGGGATTTGCTTCGCAAGGACGACGGGCAAGTGTTCCTTTTCTCTCTCTCCAACATGTGAAATGCCAGCGGTTCCCGAAACGGGGAAGCCTGCAGACTTTGAGTGACTCTTATATTTCATTGGACTCAGTATCCCCTAGACAACGATAGAGCTCATTTTTGATTGATTATTACTACACCTGTGCTTTAGATTGAGTTTTGACGATGTATATGATCTGAATGTTTTGTATTAACCATACGTTTGTGCCCCTTTATAAATAAAACGTTTGAAAATGGTAGCATCAGGCTTCAGCGGACCTCTCTATCTTTGCTGGTAAGTCACCCGGTTACTGGGGAACGTAACAGTGCTCTGGTTCATCTTCCAATGTTGGTCTCATTACTTCAGGAAGGATGTGACTGTGGTGGAAGCAGTTAAGAGAATGTTTGGTGTTCCAGTTGTTATGACCCCAGCCCCCTCCTTTGTGAGATTCGCAAGAGCCCTAGTCAAGGGGGGGTCAAATGATCCAAGAGGGGGAGAGACGTGCTGAATAGACACAGGAAAATGGGAGAGAGAGAGGGAGACGTGCTGAAGACCACGTTCCCCCGGGAAGCAGAATAAAGCGACTCTTTGACTATTGTCTCATGAAGACCACGTGTAAAGCCCTCGGGCAAAGTGGGCTGGTTGAGAGAGAGATTGGCGATCTTGTGAGGAAGTATAAAGGAGGGTCTGGGGGGGGAGGACCCCTTCAGACGCACCAGAAGACACCCTAGAAATCCTGTGACAGCGTTTTGATAACGACAGCCGGTGGTGGGGTTCGTGTGCGTCTTTTCCTTGCCTGGGATTGGCGACCCCACAACGGAAGAACGGCTTAGCTACAGGGGAGGCCACCGATGAGCGTTCATTCCCCCAACGAGGCTCTGACAAACCGAACTCCTACAGGTTGGAAAACCTGTCGGGTAACTGTTTCATTCAATTCTCTCTCTCTTTCTAACAAAAGTGCACCAACGCGACACCACAACGACGGCAGCTGGTGGAACTGCAGTGACCGCAAAAGACTTTTAGATATCCAGTAAACAATATATATCTACATTACCCCTAGACAACGATAGAGCTTATTTCTGATTGATTATTACTATACCTGTGCTTTAGATTGAGTTGTGACGACGTATATGATCTGAATGTTTTGTATTAACCATACATTTGTGCCCCTTTATAAATAAAAACGTTTGAAAATAGTAGCACCAGGCTTCAGCGGACCTATCTATCTTTGCTGATAAGTCACCCGGTTACTGGGGAACGTAACACAGTGTAATAGCTGGAATCACTGGTGTTAGCTGGAATGTTGTGTATAGAGTCACATAACATGGGAAACGGTCCTTCAACCCTACTGGTCCGTGCCATCTAAATTACCTGTCCAAGCTAGTCCTATTTGCTTCTGTTTGGCTTATATCCTTCTTAGCTTTTCCTACCTCCATACCTGTCCAACTGGCTTTTAAACATTGTTCCTGCACTTGTCTCAACCACTTTGTTTGGGAGCTCAATCCATATACAAACCACCTTCCGTGTAAAAAAAGTTGCCACTCAAGTTCCTTTTGCATCTTTTCCCTCTCACCTTAAACCTATGTCCTCTTATTCGAGATTCCCCAAGCCTGGGAAAAAGACATTCAGCCTATCTACGCCCTCCCTAACTTTATACACCTCTGTAAAAATCACCTCTCAGTCTCCTATGCTCTGGGGAAGAAACTCCTAAGTTAAAGTGAGGTTACTCTCACTTTAACTCAGTCTCTCAAGCCATGGCAAAATCTTTGTGAATCTTTCTGCCACTCTCTTTTCATACATTTAGGATTTTACTTATATCCCCACCTCCATACATGGATCTGATCTCTGAGGGAAAATATGCCTTCCTTGCTTCCAATATACTTAAGATAGAACAAGACAGCACAAGAACAGGCCCCTCAGCCCACAATATTGTGTTGTCTTATAAAGAAAGGCTGTATGGGCTAGGCTTATGCCTGCTAAGTTTGAGCATGAGACCAAAAGATCATATGACATAGGAGCAAAATTAGGCCATTCAGACCATCGAGTCTTCTCCACTCTTCTATCATGGCTGATTTATTATCCTTCTCAACCCCATTTTTCTGCCTTCTCCCTGTAACCTTTGACTTACTTACCAATCAAGAAGCTATCAACCTCTGCTTTAATATACCCAATGACTTGCCAATGAATTCCACAGATTCACAACCCCTGGCTAAAGAAATATCTTCTCATCTCTGTTCTGAAGAGATATCCTTGTGTCAGTTGCTGTATCCTCTGGACCTAAATTCTCCCACTATATTAAACACTGTCACCACGTCCACTTTGTCTAGGCCTTTCAATATTCAATAGGTTTCAGTGAGATTCCCCCTCATTCTTCATCCAGTTTGGAGAATTAATTGATGATTTGACTGAAACAAGGTTCTGAGGAGTTCTGAGGTGGATATGAAGAGGATTATTGAAGAACCTAGAAGGGGAGAAGTGGATCACTGTTTAAAATCAAGGGACGGCACATTTAACACAGAGATTAGCCTTTTTTCAGAAGCTTGAGGAACTTTCTTCAAAAATTAAGGAAGGAAAGATTTAAATATTTTTAAGGCAGAGATAGATGGATTCTTGATGAACGAGTGACAAGTTGAGTGACACTGAACAACAAAGGTATTGCTTCCTAAATATTTTTTGAGTATTTCGTGTGGATCTGGGGCTGCTGATGATGAAAATCACCATGACATTTCCATATAATGCACCAGTTTTTGAAATTGCCAATATTTATTATTTCAATTCATAATTCAAGTCAGAATAACTGATGCCAAGATTAAGGAAGATATTTTTGTTGGTCATCAATGACAGGCAAATCAGTGGGACCAGAGAAAATTGCACGGTTTGAATTGAATTGACTTTATTACTTACATCCTTCGCATACATGAGGAGTAAAAATCTTTACATTACATCTCCGTCTAAATGTGCAATGTGCAATTTATAGTAATTTGTAATAAATAGTATGTACAAAAGGACAATCAATATAACATAGAAATACAATTGTTTGTAAATACTTCCAAAAATTCCCTTTATCTACAAAGTTATATTTCCTCTGCAAATCCACACACGACATAAAAATCCCATTCTCATAGCGATCACCTACTGTATTTACACCTTTAATCTTCCATTCTTTCTAGTACACCATTCTTTTCCCAATGCATATCACAAGGTTATTCCAGAGTGAGGAGTATAACTGATCTAAATGTGACATTTTACAAACTTTATGAATTGTACTCCACACACTCCTTGAGTGAAATAGTATAGAATTTAGATTCGTCTTGTTTTCCACATATTGTGAGAGAATGTTAAGGGGAGAATATGGTGCAGCCAAGTATTTACAAATGACATTGCGTTAGTAGCATATTGGTGGCCCACATTCATGGCAATGGCCTTTAACTGAATACTTTACACTACCACAGGAAGTTCATAAAGCATCAATATTTTATAAAATGTTCAAGCACTCTGTGGGTGAACCGTGTAACAATCTCAAAGCAGTATGGCAGAAGGATCTTGGAAGCAATATTGAAGATAATGAGTGGTCAAATATTTTATCAAATATGGGTAGACATATTAGAGAAGCAAGAGGGAAATTTATTCAGTATAAGATAATACACAGATATTATTGGAAACCAACTAGACTCTACAAAATGGGGATTGTTGATAATCATTTATGCTGGAAATGTAAAAATGAGGTGGGCACATATTTTCACATGATTTGGGAGTGTTCCATGGTTCATCCATTTTGGTGTAAAGTTCTTGATTTGTTGGGGAATTGTTCAGGTCCTACACTGCCCCTGTGCCCACGGCTTTGTCACCTGGGTGATAGGACAATGATACCTAATGTAAACAATGACAAATTTACTACTTTAAAGGTGGGTCTCATCACAGCTGCTAGAATTATATTGCAAAACTGGAAAAAACCCAGATGTCCCACTGTGAGGGAGTGGACTGAGGAAATGGTTAAGATTTCATTATATGAATACCGGAAGAATTAACAGTGAGGGAAAAGTGCAAGACACGTGGGATCAATTTCAGTTGCATGTTAATTTAAACTTAAATTAGAAGTTTTTTTCTGTTTCTTAGTTTTAAATGTTTTTCTGTCATGGGATGGCTGTATAAACATGCTGTACTATATCTGCTCTATGATATGCTGTGCTGCTTTGTAAAATAAGAATAAATAATAATAAAAAATTTGAATTACAAAGAAATACAATTGTATCCGCATGAACTAATCAGTTTAATGGCTGGGAGGAAGAAGCTGTCCCAGAACCTGTTGGTCTTGGCTTTTATGCTGCGGTACCGTTTCTCAGATGGTAGCAGCTGGAATAGATTGTGCTTGGGGTGACTTTTGTCCCCAATGATCCTTCAACCCTTTTTTATGCAACTGCCTCTGTAAATGTCCTGAATCATGGGAAGTTCACAACTACAGATGTGCTGGGCTGTCCACACCACTCTCTGCAGAGTCCTGTGATTAAGGGAGGTACAGTTCCCAAACCAGGCAGTGGTGCAGCCAGTCAGGATGCTCTCAATTGTGCCCCTGTAGAAAGTCCTTAGGATTTGGGGACTCATACCAAACTATCTATCTGAGGTGACAGAGGTGCTGTGTGTGCTTTTTTCACCACACACCCAGTATATACAGACCACATGAGGTCCTTGGTGATGTGTATGCCAAGGAACTTAAAGCCGTTTACCCTCTCAACCCCAGATCCATTAATGTCAATAGGGGTTATCCTGTCTCCATTCCTCCTGTAATCCACAACCAATTCCTTTGCTTTTGCAACAGTGAGGGAGAGGTTGTTTTCTTGACACCACTGTGTCAGCGTGATGACTTCTTCTCTGTAGGCTGCCTTGTTATTATTTGAGATAAGGCCAATCAATGTAGAATCGTCAGCAAATTTAATTAGCAGATTGGAGCTGTGGGTGGTGACACAGTCATGAGTATACAGAGAGTAAAGGATGGTGCTTAGCACACAGCCCTGAGGGGCTCCTGTGTTGAGAGTTGGAGGGGCAGAGGTAAGCCCACTCTTACCACCTATAACCATATAAGAATTACAGCATGGAAACAGGCCATCTCGGCCCTTCTAGTCCATGCTGAATGCTTACTCCCACCTAGTCCCACCGACCAGCACTCAGCCCATAACCTTCCATTCCTTTCCTGTCCATATACCTATCCAATTTTATTTTACTTTAAATGACAATACCTGCCGGTGATCTGACAGGAAGTCCAGGATCCAGCTGTACAAGGCAGGGTGAAGGCCAAGGTCTCTGATTTTCTTGTCGAACCTGGAGGGAATTATGGTATTGAATGTTGGACTGTAGTCCAAGAACAGTATTCTCACATGAGCACCCTTCTTCTCTAGATGTGTAAGGCTGGTGTGTAGAGCTGTGGCCATTGTGTCATTTGTTGATCAGTTGTGTTGGTAGGCGAATTGTAGGGGGTCCAGTATGGGCGGTACCAAGCTGCAGAAGTAATCCTTGACCAGTCTCCCAAAGCATTTGCTTATTATTGAGGTGAGTGCGACAGGATGCCAGTTGTTCATGCATGTTACCTTGATCTTTTTAGGTACAGGGAAAATGGTGGATGTTTTGAAGCAGGCATTCAAGGATCTTGGCAACTACAGAGCACCAAACTATGTTTCAGGCACACAAAACCATGAAGTGCAATATGTCACTAAAGATTCATTTTCTGCATTCCCATGTAGACTACTTCCCTGCAAATCTTGCCACTGTCAGAGACAAGCATGGTGGATGGTTTCACCAGGACATTGCAGTCATAGAGAAACGGTATCAGGGCAACTGGAATCCATCAATGCTGGCTGATTATTGTTGGACATTTAAACGAGAAGCCTCAGACACTGAGTACAAATGAAAATCATCAACACAACATTTTAGCTCAGTTGAACTATTGGAAAACGTCATCACCATTATATGATTAAATGCATTAGATTCAATAAAAGTTAATTTCTTATTTCTCCAAATTCTTACATGATACAAGTAATCAGAAATTATATTTGTGTTCAGCTTCAGAAACAAAAAAAAGTTCTGAGGAAGCAATACTTTTGAAAAAAAATATGTTATCCATTGTTGTCAGAAGTAGGCATGCATCTGGAGTTGAGGTAACTGTCAGAGAACTCACATTCATGTTAAATGGTGGGGCAAGAATGAACAAGAATGAACAAGAGTGAAAGGTGAAAGGTGAAAGGCGAACCTGTTCCTAATTTATAGGTTTCTATGCCAGCAGGTGTTGTTGCCTTGGGATGGAGATCAGGTATTTGAAGAGAATGAAGAGAATCACAGAGATAATAATTTATTAATTCATTTAGAGATACAGAGTAGAACATTCCCTTCTAGCTCACCGAGCTGCACCACCCAGCAACCCACCTATTGTCAGTACCTCCATTTGAACTCTGTCTTTTTGTGTGTTTCCCCCTAGTTGTCAGCCTGTGGTTTTGTATTGCCATGTGTTCCTATCCCCGCTCCTGCTCTACTCCGGCCCATGTATTACTGAGTACTCCGTCTCTCATCTGCTTCTCATTATTACCTGTATCGCTGCCACCCGTGTCTCATTGTGCTCCACCTATCATCTGCCTCTCTGTTTATTGCTCAGTGTATTTCAGTCCCGTGTTTTCAGCTATTTTTGTCAGATTGTGCCAATGAATTTTCCTGAGCTTTCCAGCATTTGTATCTGTACTCTGCCTGTTTCCGGATTCTGGTTTTTGGATTTCTCTGGATGTTTTGATCTCTGCCTGAACTTTGACGCCAACTTTATTTGCACCTCGGGATTTGTTACTCAATTAATATCAGTGTGTGCACAGTACTGGGTCTGCGATTGGATCCTGACACCTATTTAACTCAAGCCTAATCTCAGGACAATTTACAATGACCAATTAGCCTACTAACTGTATGTCTTTGGATTGTTGGAGGAAATTGGAGCACCCGGAAGAAACCCATGTGCACACGGCAAGGAATGTACAAACTTGATTATGGAGGATATGCTCAAATTCAAATCAAACCAAGTTCAATTGTCATTCAAACCATACATGGATACAACCGAATGAGACACCATTCTTCTAGGGCCAAGGTGCCAAACTAATGAGAAAGGAAAAAAAAAACATAGTCACATAAGAAAACACATTTTTAGTCCAAGTCCTTGAGTTACAAGTCCCACAAATTGATGGTTCCCAGTAGTCCAGCCTGCAATTCCACCGAGTCAACTTTGGAGGACAGCACTGATGGAAGAGATCACCCCAAACCGAGCCCAGATGCACACTGCAATGCAAGCCAAGGATTGAGGCCTAGTTCATGCCACAACCGAGGTCACACAGCTGCCTTACTGCCTGTCTCCCCAACAAACAAAGGAAGCAGGCCTGCAGCAATCAATGTCCAACAGGGTCTTGCCATCGCAAGAGAAACATCCAAGTCAGGTACTCACATTTCACTGCACACTGCCTTCACGCCAACTCACACAAAGGCACCAACTCCAGTGCCCTCGAGTAGCAGGCAGCAGCATGGTCTGCACCCAGGTCAGCTCTACCTGTGGCCTGATGCCTTAACGTGAATCCCCAGGTCTGAAGGTCGACTCGAATCCCCAGGTCCGATGGCCCAACATGAATCCCCAGGCCCAACGCCCTGACATGAATCCCTAGGACTGACAACCCAACTGGAATCCTTGGACCCAATGGCCCATCTTGACATCTCTGGCTTGACAGCCCGACTTGACTCTCAACCCAGTGGGCTGACTCACCTTCGCTGAACTGCTGGTTGGCTCTTAGGACACCACAGCCAGCTACTCTGAACAATGAGCAGCTGACTGATGTGGTAGACCTATGTACACATTGTTACTGGAGTCAAGAATAGTCTTATAAAGGAAAAAGCACCTTTGGATGGCTCCTCAGAGGCTGCTGTGTGTATACGTGTTGCCATCTTGCTGGAAGGATGAACTCCAAACTCCAACACCCTGAGCTGTCACAGCGACGCACTAACTGCTGGCTGCCGTGGTGCCCCATTGTATTCTTTTGAAATATTGAAGGGAGTGTGGAAGAAAAGATATGTCTTTTGGGGAATATCACATTGGGATAAAAAGAACTGTGATTATTAACCTTGCATCTGTGAAATTTGTCTGGGGATTTCTCAGCCAATTGGGAGAATGTTTCAAGAAACACTATGTCTTGTTAATATTATGCAAAACTTAGTCGGAGGATGTGGATGTGACAACATATTACAGAAATGTCAGAGATATGAGATGCAAGAGAAACTGCAAATGCTGGAAATACACACACACACACACACACACACACACACACACACACACACACACACACACACACACACACACACACACACACACACACACACACACACACACTCTCTCTCTCTCTCTCTCTCTCTCACTCTCTCACTCACTCACCTGGACTGATGGCTTTGTGGCCAAGTTTGCAGATGATACAAAGATAGTTAAAGGGGTAAGTATTGAGGAAGTGGGTATGATGTGAAAGGATGGGAGTTGATGGGTGGAAGAGGCAACGGGCTGGAGAAGACAGAATCTGCTGGGAGAGGACAGTAGATATTGGACTGTAGGGAAGGAGATGGGGAAGCAGAGAGAGAGGAAGGTGTGGGTGGTGCGGAGGGCGGTTGGGATCTGTGGTTTGCGTTTATCAAAAGGTGACCTCATTATGTCGCCTTTCATTAAGTGTTCATGATGAATCATTCATGCATAAAATTGGCAAATTGTGTTTCAGTGTAGATCTGTAATACACGTTCTGTGCACTGACCAGAAGATGCCAGATTCAATACTTACATTGCAACATATTACTCTGAAATCCAGGGAACTCAGATACGAACCAGGAGAGTGCAAGAATTGATGTCTAAGATAGTCAATGGCATAGGCAGAGGGTGGTGACTGTTGCCAAATTAAATTTTTAATTAAAACTTGAATATTTTAGTTTTAAACAATAAAAACTGAGAAAACAGCTCCAAAGATTCACCTGGAAAATCAGATTTTTAAAAAATACTTTGAACAATATATATCAAAATGAATGTGAAATGTATTTCATTTATGTTGTTTTGTGACTATCATGTTGTATTATTTGTTCATTTTTTAGGGGATACAGATGTCACTGACAAACTAGAGTCTGTTTCGAATTGCCCCGAAATGAAACCTAGGTTCTGGAATTCCTCAGCAGGTCAGGCAATGTATGTGGTGAGTGAGAGACCAAGTTCTTCCAAAGCAAAATGCTGCTAAGAACAGATCATATTTAAGTTCTTGGCTGAAGATCTATTCTGGCTATCTTTTACAAATATCTTTAAACAGGATTGTACAGCGTAAACACACTTCAGTTCATTTGGGAGTTACCTTGTTGGATAACAGATGTTTTGTTAATAGCTCAGTCACTTACTCTTGACAAACTGACAATGGAAGTTTTGTGACTGGTTAACATATTTATCCATGCCATCCTTTGTGACTGGTTAATAAATTTATCCATGCCATCCTTTGTGACTAGTTAACAAATTTATCTATGCCATTCTTTGGCCTGAACAGTTACATATTTACAGATACTAATTGCTTCAAAGCCAATGCTCCTGAGATACTACACACTGGGTGTATTCCCCTACCTTCAGTTTTGCTAAAAGAGCACTGGTGAGAGAAAGAGTCAATGCCATGAAGTACAAGAAGTTCCAGTTAAATACAACAAAGCTGGAGGTGGAGGGATACACCCAGTTTGAAGAATCTCAGGAGTATTGACTTAGAAACAATCGGTATCTGTAAGGCTGTGACTGTTAAAGCCAAAGGATAGTCTGGATCACAGAAACCAGGCACTACCAACCCAAACCAATTTTGTACCCTGTTACTGTTATCCAGTATTTGGACCCAGTTAACCTTTAGACACTACAAGCCCATGTCAATTTTGTACCCAATTATTGTTTCTAAAACGTTTCCAACACTAAGATTAAACTGATTAACCTGCTTTTACCTAGGATGTATCCATCTCCTCTGGGTGACTTGTTAACAATCAATTGACAGCTTTCCTTGTACTTCTTCATAAATTTTGGTTAATTTCAAAAAGTTTCCATCCAGATTTCCACCAAATGTTTATGCTACCAGAAGCACACTCAACTTACTGTGGTGACATGGTTCCAATCAAACCTATCTTTAAGTTTATCAGGGTTTAGGAGGAATGGAATATCACTGGAGCCTCCGTTTATAATCATTACCTGAGCGTGAGATGTGTAAGCAATCAGGGATTTACAAGGTAAAAGCAAATACTAATCCAAAATTCTGGAAAGGCTTAACAGGTCACACAGCTCACAAACAAGAGAAATTCTGCAGATGCTGGAAATCCAAGCAACACACACAAAATGCTGGAGGAACCCAGCAGACCAGGCAGCATCTATGGAAAAATGTACAAACGACATTTCAGGCCAAAACCCTTTGGCAGGGCTCTCATACAGCTATGTTGAAAAGAGAAACATGTTAAAGTTTATGGTCAAGGACCACTTATCATTACTCTGGTGGGACAGGATAAGCGCTATCAAATGCTCATCATATGTTAACCATTTCATTCTCGGGATGATTGTCATGAACCTCCTCTGGGCCCTCTCCAATGGCAACACATCCTTTCTTAGATAAGAAATCTAAAACTGCTCACAATACTCCAAGTGCAGTTCGATCAATGCCTTATAAAGCCTCAGCATCCGCACTTTTATATTCCAGTCCTCACAAAATGAAGACTAACATTGCATATGCCCTTCTTACCACAGATTTAACCTGTAAGTTAACCTTTAGGGAATCCTGGAGTCCTGCCTGAGGAATCTCAAGTCCATTAGACCATAAGCTATGGGAGCATAATTAGGCCATTTGGTCCATCAAGTCTGCTCCACCATTTCAATATGACTGATCCATTTTTCCTCTCCGTCCCAATCTCCTGTCTTCCCTGCAATGCCCCCCCCCCCATATCCCTTCATGCACTGACCAATCAATAATCTTTCAACCCTTGCCTTAAATATACATGAAGACTTGGCCTCCATAGCGACCTGTTGCAATTAATTCCATTCTAAAAGGACGTCCCTCTATTCTGAGGCTGTGTCCTCTGGTCTTAGACTTCCCCTACCATACGAAACATCCTCTCCACATCCACTCTGTCAAAGGCCCTCACCATTCAATAGGTTTCAATTTGGTCATCCCTCATTCTTCTGAATTCCAGTGAATACAGGCCTTAACCATCAAAAAGCTCTTCATAGGATACGCCGTTTAGTCATTTTTGTGAACCTTCTTTGAACCCTCTCCAGTTCCACCACATCTTTTCTGAGATAAGAGTCCCAAAACTCCTCACAATACTCCAAGTGAGGCCTCACCCATGCCCTATATTACATCCTTGCTTTTATATTCTAATCATCTTGAAATTAATGCTAACATTGCAGTTGCTTTCCTCACCACAGACTCAACCTGCAAATTAACCTTAAGGAAATTCTGCACAAGGACTCCCAAGTCCCTTTGCGCCTCAGGTTTTTGTATTTTCTCTCCATTTTGAAAATCCTTTCATTTCTTCTTCCAAAGTGATTGACCATACATTTCCTGACATTGTATTCCATCTGCCGCTTCTTTGCCCATTCTCCTAATCTGTCTAAGTCCTTCTATAGCCTCTCTATTTTCTCAGAACTACCTGTCCCTCCATCTACCTTTGTATCATTTGCAAACTTTACAAAAAAAACATCAATTCCATCATCCAAATCATTGATATATAACATAAAAAGAATTGGTCCCAACACAAACACCACGGCAACCAATCAGAAAAAGCTCCCTTTATTCCCAATCTTTGCCTCCTGCCCATCAGCCACTGCTTTATCCATGCTAGAATCTTTCCTGTGATACCATGGGATCATAGACTGTTAAGCAGCCTTACGTGTGGCATTGTCAAAGGCCTTCTGAAAATCCAATCACACAACCTCAACCGATTCTCCTTTGTCTTTCCTGCTTGTTATTTAGAACATTGAACACAATGTTGTGCCAACCATGTAACCTACTTTAGAAACTGCCTAGAATTTCCCTACTGCACAGCCCTCTATTTTTCTAAGCTCCATGTACCTATCTAAGAGACTCTTAAAAGGGCCTAATTGTATCCATCTCTACCACCATCACTGGCACCACCTTCTGTGTGAAAAACTGTGACATCCCCCTTCTACCTACTTCCAAGCACCTTAAAACTATGCCCCCTCATGTTAGCCATTTCAGCCCCATGAAAAAGCCTCTGGCTATCAACACGATCAATGTCCCTCATCATCTTTTACACCTCTATTAGGTCACCTCTCATCCTCTGTTGTTCACTCAACCTATTCCCATAAGACACACTCTCCAATCCAAGGCAACATCCTTGTAAATCTCCTTTGAATTCCCTCTATGGTATCCCATGGTTGATAAATGCCAACACACCATACACCTTCTTCACAACACAGTCAACCTGCACAGCAGCTTTGACACGGACCACAAGATCTCTTTGATCCTCCACACTGCCAAGAGTCTTACCATTAATTTTATATTCTATCTTCAAATTTGACCTAAGAAAATGAACCACTTCACTTATTTGGGTTGAACCCCATCTACCACTTCTCAGCCCAGTTCTGCATCCTATCAATGTCCCATTATAACCTCTGACAACCCTTCAGACTATCCACAACAACCCCAACTTTTGTGTCATCAGCAAACTTAATAACCCATCCTTCTACTTCCTCATCCAGGTCATTTATAAAAATCACAAAGAGGAGGGATCCCAGAACAGGTCCCTGTGGAACACCACTGGTCACTGATCTCCATGCAGAATATGAACAGTCTACAACCACCCTTTGCCTTCTGTGGGCAAGCAAATTCTGGATCCACAAAACAAGATCTCCTTGGATCCCATGTCTCCTTATTTTCTGAACGAGCTTTGCATGGGGAACCTTATCAAATACCTTACTGAAATCCATCCACTGCTCTACTGCTCTACCATCCACTGCTCTACCTTCATTAATATGTTTTGTTACATCCTCAAAGAATTCAATCAGGCTCGTAAGGCATGACCTGCCCTTGACAAAGCCATGCTGACTATCCCTAATCAGATATGTCTCTCCAAATGCTCATAAATCCTGCCTCTCAGAATCTTCTCCAACAACTTGTCCATCACTGAAGTCAGACTCAGTGGTCTATAATTTCCTGGGTTATCTCTACTCCCTTTCTTGAACAAAGGAACAACATTTGCAACCCTCCAATCCTCCAGTACTTCTCCCATCCCTATTGAAGATGCAAAGATCATCGCCAGAGGCTCAGCAGTCTCCTCCCTCACTTCCCACAGTAGCCTGAGGTATATCTTGTCCAGACCCAGTGACTTACCTAACAATGCTTTTCAAAAGCTCCAGTAGATCCTCTTCCTTAATGTCTATATGGTCAAGTGTTTCAGTCAGCTGTAAGTCATCCCCACAATTGCCAAGGTCCTTTTCACTGTTGAATACTGAAGCAAAGTATTCATTAAATAACTCTGCTACCTCCTTTGGCTCTATGCACGGTTTTCCACTGTTACACCTTATTGGTCCTATTCTCATATGGCTCATCCTCTTGCTCTTCACATATTTGTAGAATGCCTTGAGGTTTTCCTTAATCTACTCACCAAGGCCTTCCCATGGCCCCTTCAAGTTCTCTTAATTTCGTTCTTAAACTCCTACTTCTGGCAACCTTGTAGTTTTCTAGAGCTCTAACAGTACCTAGTTTCTTCAACATTTCGTCAGCTTTTCTTTTCTTCTTAACAAGATTTTCCACATCCCTTGTACACCATGGTTCTTTCACCCTACCATCCATTCCCTGCCTCAATGGAACATAACTATGCAGAACGTCATGCAAATGTCCCCTGAACATTTGCCACATCACTGCCATGCATTTCCCTGAGAATACCTACTCCCAATTTATGCTCCCAAGTTTCTGCCTGATAGCATCATATTTTCCCCTACCCCAATTAACTATTTTCCCAAATTGTCTGCTCCTATCCCTCTCCTGCACTATGGTTAAGGAGATAGAGTTGTGATCACTATCTCCAAAATACTCTCCCACCAAGAGATCTGACACCTGACCAGGTTCATTTCCCAATACCAGATCAAGTACAGTCTCTCCTCTCATTGGCTTATTTACATATTGCATTCGGAAACTTTCCAGAACACACCTAACAAACTCTACCCCATCTAAACCATTTGCTCGAAAGCGATCCCAGTCAATATTAGGAAAGTTAAGATCATCTATCACACCATTCCAGAATCTGCCTCCCTATGTGCTCCTTGATATCGCTGTACCTATTGGGGAGGGTTCTATAAAAATACCCATTGGAGTTATTGCCCCCTTCCTGTTTCTGACTTCCACCTACTCTGACAAAGTAGACAATCCCTCCATGACTTCCTCCTTTTCTGCAGCCGTGATACTATCCCTAATTAGCAATGCACCTCCACCTTTATTAGTGTCCCTCCATGTTCTTTTTGAAACATCGAAAGCCTGGCACACTCAGTAGCTGTTCCTGCCCCAGACACATCGAAGCCTCTGTAATGGCCACAACATCATAGTTCCACATAATGATCCACACTCTAAGTACATCTGCCTTGTTTATGCATTGAAATAGACACATCTCAAACCATCAGGCTGAGTGCATCTTTGCTCTATCATCTGCCTATCCTTCCTCACAAACTCCCTACAAGCCACCTCTACTTGTACACCAACCGCCCCATCCTCTACCTTTTCACCTTGGTTCCTACCCCCCTGCATTAGTAAACCTCCTTCCCAGGATAATGGTTCTCCTCCAGTTCAGGTCCGACCCATCCCACTTGTACAGGTTACCCCTTCCCAGAAAAGGTTCTCATGATCCAAGAACTTGAAACCCTGCCCCCTGCACCATCTCCTCAGCCACTCATTCGTCTGTGCTATCTTCCTGTTTTGACCTTCTCTAGCTTGTTACACCAGGAGTAATCCAGAGATTACCACCTTGGAGGTCCTGCTCTTCAGCCTCCTTCCTAATTCCCTAAACTGACTGCACTCTCTACCCATCTCCTGCCTATGTCATTGGTACCAACATGTACCACGACCTCTGGCTGCTCACCCTCCCTTTCAAGAATATTCTGCAATTGTTCAGAGACATCTTGGACCCTAGCACCCAGGAGGCAACACATTATCCTGGCATCTCTTTTGTTGCCGCAGAATCCCCTATCTGTCCCCCTAACTATCGTGTCCCCTATGACTATTGCTCCGACTAACTTTACCCTACCCTTCTGAAGCTCAGAGCTGACCACAATGCTATTGTTCTGGCTACAGCTGCCTTTCCCAGACAGGTCATCCCCCTCAACAGTATCCAAAGGGGTATACTTGTTGCTAAGGGGAATGGCCACGGGGGGGGTGGGGGGCATTGACTTCCTTCTCACTTTACCGTTCTTGGTGTTTACCCATCTACTCCCCGAATTCTGCAATCTGGGTGTAACGACCTGCTCAAAAGTCTTATCTATCAATTGCTCTGCCTCCCAGATGATCCTCAGTTCACTTCACCTGCGAGTCAACTGGCGTGATATACTGTATCTGGTGCTCCCGATGTAGCCATTTATACATTGGGGAGACCCGCCGCAGACTGGGAGACCATTTCGCCGAACACCGGCGCTCGGTCCTCCAGCAGTGGCGAGATCTCCTTGTGGCCACACACTTAAATTCCACAGACCACTCCCACTCCGACATGTCTGTCCATGGCCTCCTCTACCGTCAAGATGAGGCCACATGCAGGTCGATGGAGCAATACCTTATCTCCCGCCTAGGTAGCCTCCTACCTGCCGGCATGAACATCCAACTCACTGACCTCTGTTGATACCCCTGCCCCCCACCCTTACCCCCATCCCTATCTATTATTTTAGTCTGGTTCTCTTTCTCTCTCTTTCTCCCCCCTCACTATAATCTCTCCCCCCAGCCCTACCTTTCTTTCTCTTTTATTTCCCATAATTCTCTACCTTCCCCCTAGCCCATTTCCCTCCAGCCTATCACTTCCCAGCTCTCTACTTTATCCCTCCCCCCACTTCTTATCCCCCCTTGACCATCCCATGTTACTTCACTCCTGATGAAGGGTTTCGGCCCGAAACGTCGTTATTACCTCCTCCCATAGATGCTGTCTGACCTGCTGAGTTCTGCCAGCATTTTGTGTTTTTTATACCTACAAATCTCACTTGCCAGTCTGCAACTGTGCTGCAAATTCATCAACCTTATTCCGTTTACTGCACACATTCAAATATAACACCTTTGGTCCTGTTATCATCCTTTTTGATTTTGTCTGCCTTTTATTTTGCAACTCATCCTGTTGACTGCAATCTTGTTCTATCATCAGTCTCTCCTTGCTAGGAGCCTCACTACACATTGCCTCTGTTTGTAACCAATTACCTCAACTTCGGTACTGTCACTCTGGTTCCCATCCCCCTGCCAAATTAGTTTAAACCCACCTGAACAACCTGCCTGCAAAGATATTGGATCCCTTCTGGTTCAAATGTAACCTGTTCCTTTTGTACAGGTCATACCTTCCCCAGAAGAGATCCCAATGATGCATAAATCTGTACCCCTGCCCCCACACCAGTTCCTCAACCATGCATTCACCTGCCAAATCATCTTATTCTTACCCTCGCTGGCTCGTGGCACAGGCAGTGATCCATAGATTACTACCCTGGAGGACCTGTTCCTCAGCTTTTTACCTAGCTCTCTAAAATTTCTCTTCAGGACCTCCTCACCTGTCTACTTGTGTCATTGGTGCCAATACATACCAAGACTTCTGGCAGCTCACACTTGGCCCTGAGAATGGCATGGATACAATCTGAGACATCTTTGACCCTGGCACCAGGGAGGCAACATACCATCCAGGTGTCTCTATCGCACCCACAAAACCTTGCCTATATTCCTCTGACTAAGGAATCTCCTCTCAACACTGCAGTCTTTTGCACCTTGCCTGTGTTCCTCTGACTAAGGAATCTCCTCTCAACACTGCAGCCCTCTTCACCTTGCCTGTGTTCCTCTGACTAAGGAATCTCCTCTCAGCACTGCAGCCCTCTTCACCTTGCCTGTGTTCCTCTGACTAAGGAATCTCCTCTCAACACTGCAGCCCTCTTCACCTTGCCTGTGTTCCTCTGACTAAGGAATCTCCTCTCAACACTGCAGCCCTCTTCACCTTGCCTGTGTTCCTCTGACTAAGGAATCTCCTCTCAACACTGCAGCCCTCTTCACCTTGCCTGTGTTCCTCTGACTAAGGAATCTCCTCTCAACACTGCAGCCCTCTTCACCTTGCCTGTGTTCCTCTGACTAAGGAATCTCCTCTCAACACTGCAGCCCTCTTCACCTTGCCTGTGTTCCTCTGACTAAGGAATCTCCTCTCAACACTGCAGCCCTCTTCACCTTGCCTGTGTTCCTCTGACTAAGGAATCTCCTCTCAACACTGCAGCCCTCTTCACCTTGCCTGTGTTCCTCTGACTAAGGAATCTCCTCTCAACACTGCAGCCCTCTTCACCTTGCCTGTGTTCCTCTGACTAAGGAATCTCCTCTCAACACTGCAGCCCTCTTCACCTTGCCTGTGTTCCTCTGACTAAGGAATCTCCTCTCAACACTGCAGCCCTCTTCACCTCTCTGTTCTTTCTGGGCCATGGCATCTGTTGCACTTCTGATTTTTGAATTTTTTCTTCATTTAAAAAAAACTACATCTTTGCTCCTTCTACCAAATTGCATGACCATACAATTCCCTGCATTACATTCCATCTGCCACTTCTTTGCCCATTCTCCTAATCTGTTTCCGTCCTTCTGCAGACTCCATGCTTCCTGAACATTCTCTGCCCCTCCCCCTATCTTTGTATAGTTATAAACTTGACCATAAAACCATTTCTTTCATCATTAAAGTCATTGATATATAACATTAGAAGAAGCGGTTCCAATACCAACCCCGTGGAACATCGTTAGTCACCAACAGCCACCCTGAAAAGGTCCCCTTTATTCCCACTCTTTGCATCCTGCCAGTCAGCCAATCTTCTATCCATGCTAGTATCTTTCCTGTAATGCTGTGGGCTCTTATCTTGTTTAGCAGTCTCATGTGTGATACCTTATCACACAAAATCCAAGTTACTCAGCCAACACCTCAAAGCCCCAGACAGCCATAAACATTTGGATTCAGGAGGGTCAGAGGTGAAAGGGGAAACTGAGAAATACTTAATGCCTCAGTAACTTCCACTATACAGAAGAAGCCTATCTGCTTTTCCACATTATTAAATATTCATAGAACTCCAGGCTATTTTGACATTGTTTTTATTTAACTTTTTAGTCACAAGTTGTAATTTCAACCTTAATCAATGCCTGCCACCTCGTATTGCAGAAATATGTTTTGGAGTCATTCTAGGTTCTTAATCTGAGGAGAGGTTGATGTTGAATGCTTCAGGCAGTGCGGTTCTGGGGCTGACGGCAGATAGCTCGGACCAGCTTATTGCTGTCCATTGGCTCTCTCGGCTTCACAATTCCTCAGAGAATTTCTGCCTGCGTCAATTTCATATCGAGGAATAGTTCTACAAAGACCACAATCAACTCATACTATGGCAGCTGCCCAGAGCTGAGAGGATTGTCTTACCTCATCCTGGTGTTTTGGATTTATTGCAACTTTACAACAGCTACATTAGAAATATTGAAGAAATGAAGTATCAGAAATATCTGAGTGTGTTACAGCTCTCTCTGGGAGTGACTCCATCAAACAGGAGCTCAGTGCTGCCTCACAGAAGGGCCTTGTGGTAAGTGTCTCACTAATTACCATGTTGTACAGAAATCTCTGAATCACAGTATAACGTCAGTATTCGATGCAGTAATAATCATTAAAATATTATTTTGATTTTGGGATTTGAGGTGTTCAGGATTCTGACGTGAATGATGAGTTTTAACATAGTAATATTTATCCATTATATTTCTGTTGTGATTGATTGCTTGTCTGTATTTAAAACAGTGAATTCTTTTTTTTTATTGTTTGGCCTTTTATTTTCTGTCAATCCAAATCTTCACTTGGCCTGTAGTCTGAATGATCTCATCTAAATCACTTCCTGCTGGAATTCAAAGGGATTTTTTTGCTACACATTCAACACCAGCTTCTCAGTAAATGCAACATTTTAATCTAACCTCAGTTTACTTGTGCAACATGCAAGCTGCACCAGCTGATTATAATTCTCATACCTCTAATTCTCCCTATTTTAAAAGTAGAATATTCCTCTATAATCATGAGGTGTCTGTTATTAGGTGTTTATTAAAACTAATTTCCAATTCAAAATAAATTTGAGTATGAGAAAACATACCCCAGAGTCAGTCAGTACATTGAGGAACACACAAAGTGTTGGAGGAACTCAGTAGGCAAGGCAGTATCTATGGAAATGAGAAATGAGTACAGTCGATGTTTCAGGCTGAGACCCTCATCAGGACTGGAAAAAAAGGATGAGAAGTCAAAGTAAGAAAGTGGGAGATGAGGGCTGAAGTAAAGAACTGGAATGTTAATTGGTGAAGGAGATACAGGGCTGGAGAAAGGGGAATCCAATAGGAGAAGACAGAAGGCCATGGATGAAAGAAAAGGGGAGGAGCAACAGAGGGAGGCGATAGACAGATAAGGAGATTAGTTGAGAGAGGGAAATGGGAATGGGGAATGGGGAATGGTAGGGAGGGCATTACTGGAGGTTCAAGAAATCAATGTTCATGCCATCAGGCTGGAGGCTACTCAAATGGATTATAAGGTGTTGTTCCTCCAACCTGAGTGTAGCCTCATCATGACAGTAGAGGAGGCCATGGATGGACATGTCAGAATGGGAATGAGAAGTGAAATCAAAATGGGTGTCCACTGGAAGATCCCACTTTTTCTGGCAGACGGATCGTAGGTGCTTTGTGAAGTGGTCTCCCAACTGACTTCAGGTCTCACCAATATACAGGAGGCCACACCGGAAGCACTGGGCCCAGTAAATGACCCCAACAGACTCACAGGTGAAGTGTCACCTCACCTGGAAGGACTGTTTGGGGCCCTGAAAGGTAGGGAGAAGGTATAAGAGCAAGTGTAGCACTTGTTACACTTGCAAAGATAAGTGCCAGGAGGGAGATCAATTGGGAGGATGAACGGATGAGGGTGTCACACAGGGAGTGATCCCTGTGGAAAGCAGAAAGCATGGAGCATAGGAGCTTGGTCTGGTGGACAGAGTATTGGTGCTCGGAACCTTAAGGAACTGAATCTAAGGGAAATGAGAGCCAATCATCATTTTTTACTGACTAATTAACACCCCACCTTTGTCACAACTCAGTTCTATAATGAGTTATTATGTATTGAGGCAGCTCTCTCAGTTCCTGAATCTGATCCATTGCAATATTCTGAGCTTGGCTTTGTTTTTCTACAGGTTAGTTCCAGCCTTTACTCCATCACTTAGCTCAGTGGACACTCATAAACGAGGGAAACCCAAACTCTCATTGATACGTTTCAAGAACCAAAACGCTGGCTATGGGGAATTGCCATTCAGTGTGAGTACATTTTTATTCTGTTTCAGGTAGTTCAAAATAATGATTGTCTCAGAATACAAGTAGTTAGTCAATGAATTTTAATCTGGTTTATTCAAAGGTGTTCAAGGAGGCCAATGTCCACAAAGACTGGTTTTCAAAGACCAAGTTCAAGGTGTCACCTATATCTCCTGGCTCCACACACAGATTGCCCTACAATCCCCATGGACCCTACTCTTTCTTTTGTCCTCAATGAAGTTACGAAACATCTTTTGAGTTACCTTAAGGCTGTCTACCAGTTATATTTGTTATTCTTTCTTTGACTTCCTAATTTCATTTCTAAGTATCTCCCTACATTTCTTAAACTCTTGACAGGCCTTTCCTTTTTACTTTTTAAACAACCCTTGATATCCATCAACGTCCATGGTTTCCTGTACTTGTTTCCCTTGGCTATCACAAGAACATGATGGTCCTGAATTATTTCTTCTTTGAATGCTTTCCCCAGTGATGATGTAGACTTCACACAAGTAGATGCTTCCAATCCCTCTTTGCCAGGTCTGTCTTCATGAAATTAACCTTACCCCAATTTAAACCCTTTACCTCTTGTCCATCCTTATCTTCTTTCATAACCTATTTGAAATATTCAGTTATGGTTTCTCATCTGGAATGATCACTTCATTCCCAAGACAAGATCCGGTCCTGTTCCTTCCCTTGATGGTCTCCATTCAGTGGCCACTTTATTAGAGTACCTCCTGTATGGAATAGAGTGGCCATAGAGTATATTGTATGTCTGTGGTTTTCTGCTGCTGTAGTCCATCTACTTCAAGGGTTGACATGTTGTGCATTCAGAGATGTTCTGCACACCACAGTTGTAAAGAGAACATAAGAACATGAAACAGAATTTGGCTGATCAGCTTCTCACAGCTGCTCCAACAGTCAAGAAGACCATGGCCAATTTTTTTCTGCACTAACCCAATGTCTCTTGATTCTAATTATATCCAAAAATCTGTCAAAAGTAGTGACTAAGCCTCCACTGTCTTCTTCGGTAGAGAACGCAAAGTGTGATATTCACAAATGGATTCAGTTCTCAGTGAAGGCCTAATGAGCTTCATACTGATGTTAAATATCTTCCTTGCTTTTTCTCTATTGATAAAGCTTTTTGTCCTTTTGGTCCAACCTTCTAACTGTCCAGATCTGTGTACACACACTTCAGGGTCTCTTAATTTCAGTTCCTCCTCTAAAATGGCAGCTGAATGAGCACATAGGAAACCCTTCACCAAGCCAGCCTGAAGAGCTCTACCTCCATTGCCTGAGAATGAGAAAAGGAGGACAGCAGAGGGCAGTGTAGCACTGATGAATGAAATCATGTTGCTGACATGGAAGTTCGTTTAGTTCCTTGTAATAGTTATTACTGGAAAAGTGTCACTATCACTCTCTTCGCTAAATCCTCCAAGGTTACTGGTAGGGCAAGCATTCTTCCCCAGGAAATCATCCACCAGAACTGAGGCCCTTTCTACATTCTATTGCCTTAAATTTTCATCTCACATGCCCAACACTTGACTACTGAAACAGAAACTTCTACTCTTAATTACAGCTCAAGATTACCAAGCAGTCAGAGGAAATATGCAAAGATTCTTGAAGAAGTATTGTGTTCAATTCTGGTCACCAGGACTGACCAGAAAGGAATGATTATAGGAAGGATATAGAAGCTTTAGAGAGGTTGTAGAGGAGATTAAACCAGGATGCTGTCTAAATTAGAGAGAATGTATTATGAGGATATGTTGAGTGAAATAGGGGTTTTCTCTTTACAGTGAAGGAGGATGTACAAGATGATGAGGTATTAATAGCGTGATTAGGCAAAGACTTTTCCCAGGGCGGAAAAGGCTAATGTTATGTTTTCTATCTTCAAAACATTAAGCTAATGCAAAGGAAGTCACGGGAGTCTGAAATGTGGGTCTAATTTTGTGCTTACTTGAAGCGATGTGTGCACATATCACATGGTAGTGTGATAACATATGCAATTCACATATTTTAAAATATAACCCATAATCAATTATCTCTCTCTTTTAATCTTTATCTGATGAGATAAATAAGTCTTTTCAAGACTTTTATACCTCCCTGTATCAATCTGAATTCCCTCAGGATCATAATACCATGTGTGATTTTCTCGGGAAATTGAATTTTCCAAAACTATCATCTGATGATCTTTCAGTAATAGATACTCCGTTTACGGATGCGGAAATTAAAGGGGTCATTTCCTCAATGAATTCTGGAAAAGCACCAGGTCCAGATGGGTACACAGTAGAATTTTTAAAATGTTTTTCTGCTACTCTATCTCCTTGGCTATGCAAGGTTTTTGAAGAAGCAATTAGATTGGGGAATTTGCCTCAATCTTTTTATAGAGCTTCCATTTCCTTAATACTGAAGAAAGATAAAGACCCTACTGATTGTGCATCTTATAGACCAATATCTTTATTGAATGTAGATTCTAAGATCTTTTCCAAGTTACTGGCTTCCAGGCTGGAGAAGGTACTACCCCAAATTATTTCGGAAGACCAAACCGGTTTTATTAAAAATCGCTATTCCTTTTTCAATGTTAGGAGATTATTGAATATTGTTTATACTCCTTCACACAATACTTCAGAATGTGTTATTTCATTAGATGCGGAGAAAGCATTTGATAGAGTTGAATGGCCTTACTTATTTTATGTGCTGGAGAAGTTTAATTTCAGTCCGACCTTTATTTCTTGGATTAAACTGATATATCAAACTCCAGTAGCCTCGGTGTTTACTAATAATCAAAGATCTCCATTTTTTCGATTATTTCGGGGCACTAGACAAGGTTGTCCTCTTAGTCCATTACTATTTAACATCGCTTTAGAACCTTTGGCAATTGCCATCAGAGAATCACAGGATATTTTGGGTATTAATCGTGGAACAGATATTCATAAGGTATCTTTATACGCAGATGATTTATTATTATTTATCTCTAACCCTGAGAAATCTATTCCAGCAGTCTTATCATTGTTGGCTCAATTTAGTGAGTTTTCTGGGTATAAGTTAAATCTTAATAAGAGTGAATTGTTTCCTTTGCATAATCAATTATCTAAATGAACAAGAATGCTTAGTTGAACTAGATTTAATTGCTGTGAGGATTTTTTACTCTTGTGGAACAACATCTTTTCTGATAAGAGGGATCACTCTGCTTGGCAGGTGAGACATGTGGCTGTGAAACAATCTCATGTTCTGAGGCCTTGTCCATGGTGGTTATAGGAGTTGATTCTGAGATGGCAGGAAGTGGTTTTGATAGTTTTGGACACCTTTCTCTCCTTCCTTTTTCTTCTTTTAATTTGTGCATCTTGATCATGGGAGGGTACATATTGTTCGCTGGAGTATTTACTTGTTAATCCTTCTATTGCTCCCTTTACAATCTGATCTCTCCTCTTGATTTCTTCATCCATGACATCTGACAAATCCTCTGTTTTTGTATCTCCATTGACTCCTTTATTTTGGCCTTCCATTCATCCAGCTGGGCTTTGATCTACTTTTACAAGCAGCTTTGTGTCTCCCACTTGAAGTTCATGCAATAACCTTAATGCACACAGAGCAGATTCTGGTTCTTTATACTCACAAAAGCCAAATGCTCGCATCTCTCCTGGAGCTCCTTGAAACCTCTTCCAGCTTAAAACCGAGTCATATTTCGCAAGTAACTCCGAGTAGCTTTCTTAGATATGCTGCCTACAGAAACTGTTGTAGTCAGACAACTGCTTTTGTCACATTCATGCTTCCTCTGAGCAGCATGGTCCTTCCTTGGCCCAACATGTTTTCCAACCAGAGGCACAGATGTTGGTACCAACACCTGTTTGTCCTCTGTTGGGTAACAGTTCATGACATTCAGCATAGAAACTGCTGTGATACCATTTAAAATTTGCTCTCATTTTAGTTTATTGTAGGGGATGGATGCAAACGGTGGATGGATCTCCAAACAAACTGCAGTTGTCTCAGCCAATCCCATCCCCACTAGTTTGGTCCTCCTGTTTGTACCACATACAAGCTTAATATCGGCTTGTTGGTTGTTATATTTCCCTGTTATAAACGTCATTCCTACAGGAGTTAACTTTTCTCCAGTATAAGTTCTGCAGGCTTCAGTTTAGTGTCTTAGAAATGCCATTCAAACTCATTTTGTGGAATGGCTGAAACAGCCAAACCAGTATCCAATTCAATTTTAATTTATTTGTCATTCACTTCTGGTGTAAGCCATATTGCTTGTCTCTTCAACACACACAAAATGCTCGAGGAACTCAGCAGGACAGGCAGCAACTGTGGAAAAGAGTCCTGCTGAGGGGTTTTGGTCTGAAACGTTGTCTGTGCTCTCTTCCATAGATGCTGCAAAATCCTTAAGCATTTTGTGTGTGTTGCTTGGTTTCCCAGCATGTGCAGATTTTCTCTTGTTTTTGCTTGTCCATTGTTAGTTTTCACACTGTAACTATGAAAATGGACAAGGGAGAGCCAGTGGATGTAGTGTACCTGGACTTCCAGAAAGCATTTGATAAAGTCCACATAGAAGATTAGTGGGCAAAATTAGGGCACATGGTATTGGGGGCAGAGTACTGACATGGATTGAAAATTGGCTGGCTGACAGGAAACAAAGAGTAGCGATTAATGGGTCCCTTTCGGAATGGCAGGCTGTGACCAGTGGGGTACCGCAAGGTTCGGTGCTGGGGCCGCAGCTGTTTACAATATACATTAATGATTTAGATGAAGGGATTAAAAGTAACATTAGCAAATTTGCTGATGACACAAAGCTGGGTGGCAGTGTGAAATGTCAGGAAGATGTTAGGAGAATGCAGGGTGACTTGGACAGGTTGGGTGAGTGGGCAAATGTATGGCAGATGCAGTTTAATGTGGATAAATGTGAGGTTATCCACTTTGGTGGCAAGAACAGGAAGGCAGATTACTATCTAAATGGAGTCAAGTTAGGAAAAGGGGAAGTACAACGAGATCTAGGTGTTCTTGTACATCAGTCAATGAAAGCAAGCATGCAGGTACAGCAGGCAGTGAAGAAAGCTAATGGCATGCTGGCCTTTATAACAAGAGGAATTGAGTATAGGAGTAAAGAGGTCCTTCTGCAGTTGTACAGGGCCCTGGTGAGACCCCACCTGGAGTATTGTGTGTAGTTTTGGTTTCCAAATTTGAGGAAGGACATTCTTGCTATTGAAGGAGTGCAGCGTAGGTTCACAAGGTTAATTCCCAGAATGGCGGGACAGTCATATGTTGAAAGATTGGAGCGACTGGGCTTGTATACACTGGAATTTAGAAGGATGAGAGGGGATCTGATTGAGACATATAAGATTATTAAGGGATTGGACACGCTGGAGGCAGGAAGCATGTTCCCGCTGATGGGTGAGTCCAGAACTAGAGGCCACAGTTTAAAAATAAGGGGTAGGCCATTTAGAACTGAGATGCGGAAAAACTTTTTCACCCAGAGAGTGGTGGATATGTGGAATGCTCTGCCCCAGAAGGCAGTGGAGAGGCCAAGTCTCTGGATGCATTCAAGAGAAAGTTAGATAGAGCTCTTATAGATAGTGGGGTCAAGGGATATGGGGAGAGGGCAGGAACGGGGTACTGATTGTGTATGATCAGCCATGATCACAGTGAATGGTGGTGCTGGCTAGAAGGGCCGAATGGCCTACTCCTGCACCTATTGTCTATTGTAAATATCAAAGCTACGCAGTCCTGTGTCACTCTCATCACCATCAAGGTTTTCATCAACAGCAGATTTGTGGTTGTTTTAGAGCCGCAGTTTGACTTTTGACTTTTTAGTTTTTTCTCTTCTCTGAACAGTCCATTTATTTTTGTCTGTCTGACATGCTGTTGGTATGTGTCCTACTTTGTTGCAAATTACACCTTTAAACCTGCATTGGTCTGGTTTATATGAGCCACTGCCACAATGGTAACAATTTATTCAGCTGGGCCTGTCTCTGTTTAGACCTGGCAATTTTGTTCATGTTCACTTCCATTCCTGACTGCAATTCAATTGCTTCTCTGTCTGTGGTTTCCATTTAAACAGCAAGTTTAACTGCTCTCTTAAATGTAAGTTGTGCTTCAGATAGGAACAGTTTCTGAATGCTTTATTGTAAGAGTCCACAAACTAAATGATCTCTCGGTGCATCATTAAGCTCATTACTGAACTGACAATGCTCTGACAATCTCTTCAATTCAGCTTTTTTGATTCCATATATAACCATATAACCATATAACAATCACAGCACGGAAACAGGCCATTCCGGCCCTCCTAGTCCGTGCCGAACTCTTAATCTCACCTAGTCCCACCTACCCGCACTCAGCCCATAACCCTCCACTCCTTTCCTATCCATATACCTATCCAATTTTACCTTAAATGACACAACTGATCTGGCCTCTACTACTTCTACAGGAAGCTCATTCCACACAGCTATCACTCTCTGAGTAAAGAAATACCCCCTCGTGTTTCCCTTAAACTTTTGCCCCCTAACTCTCAAATCATGTCCTCTCGTTTGAATCTCCCCTACTCTCAATGGAAACAGCCTATTCACGTCAACTCTATCTATCCCTCTCAACATTTTAAATACCTCGATCAAATCCCCCCTCAACCTTCTACGCTCCAATGAATAGAGACCTAACTTGTTCAACCTTTCTCTGTAACTTAAGTGCTGAAACCCTGGTAACATCCTAGTAAATCGTCTCTGCACTCTCTCTAATTTATTGATATCTTTCCTATAATTTTGAAACATAAAGTGTTCTGCAATCAGCAATGGCTTTAGTTTCAAATGTTCCTGCATTACTTTGACAATGTCAGTAGAGTTCATTTCTGCTGATTTGATTGGAGCAGTCAAACTTTGAAACAAACTGTATGCTTTTAAACCCAACACACCTCATAAAATTGGTACTTGTTTCTCATTGGCTATTTCATTTGTTTCAAAATACTGCTTAATTTGCTGTGTATATAAAATCCAGTTATCTATTGCGTAATCAAATGTGTCCATCTTTCCAATGTAGCCAGCCACTTCTGCTCTGTTTCATGATTATTATCACCTGGTACTCACTGTCTATGAAACCTGAATTCTTCTGTTTACTGCCTTTTTAACTCAACAGTCTGTTGACGTGCAGTGCTGTTTTACTTTTAGCTTGCCATTCCTCACTGCGTTTCTTTTCAGTTTGAATGACTCGCTGCAGTTCAACAGGTCAATAGCCATCTCGGGTTTGTTTTAAAAAAACCTCTTATTTTGTAACTTCAAAATAATTCAAAGGAAGACACAGGAGTCCAAAACGTGGGTCTAACATTGTTTTTACTTTAAGTGAGGTATGCACATATCATGTGGTAGCACGATGACATATGCAATTCATGTGTTTATACATGTAACCAGTAATTAATTACTTAAACAAACAAGACTGCCTAATCAAACAATTTATATACAAAATTACTCATATATTTCTGAAATATTAAACACACAACAGCTAATACAAAGGGGCATCATTTTAAGGTGATTTGAGGAAAGTATAGTGAGGATGTCATGGTAGGTTTTACACACAGAGACAGGTAAATCCATGGAACGCACTGCTAGGAGTAGTGGGAGAGGCAGATTCATCAGGTACATTTAGATAGTATGGGCACATAGATGAAATGGAGGGCTATGTGGGAGGGAAGGGTTAGATTGATCTTGGAATAGGTTAAAAGGTCGGCACAACACTGAGGACTGTAAGGTCTGTACTGAACTGTTCTCTGTTCTAATAGGCCCAACCAGCCCACGTTGCAGTTTATGCCCCATATGAGCAGTGTTATAATTCCACTTCCCACTTTGCTTCATGCTTAATCCTCCTTTCATTCACCACCAGTATGGCCTCTTTATCTGTGCTCTTTTCTGTCTCATTCGATCCTCTGATTAAGTCAGTCATTCTGGCTGTACATTCCACAATCTGAACATTCTTTCAAAATTGTTCCTCTCATTGTCTATCAATTCATGCTTTAACTTCTGAATTAATAGCTCTACTTTTAAATTTGTGTTTGTATGAACCTGTGTACTGAGTAATTCCAGGTTTCCTTCTCTCTGGATGCAGTGATGATGATGTTAAGTTAATTTTATTGTAAGTAAGGTGGAGCATTACAAAGATAAGTAATTCAATTAATCTAGAATAAAAAGCCAGTATTATTAATGATGTTACTGGTTAAACTCATCAGGTTCATTCAAAGAAATTTGCCATTCTTACTCTTTTTGGATTCTTTTTGTTCAAAATATGACTTCAGACTCAATGTGTTTAATTTTTAAAAGGGACAGGCAGAATGCACAATACATTGTAATCTTGCCAATAACATACACTTTCCATGAACGTATTTTATTGTGTAAGCTGGTGCATTTTGCGAGAAGGAACATGGATATAGTCCTTAGAAAATTAAAGTCAAAGTTGAGTGGAGGAAGAAAGAGATCTTGAGGGGCAAGTTCTCAGACTCACAAGTAGCAACACAAATAGTGCTCTGGACTTCCCTAGAAATAGTGAGTAGCCTATACTCGTCACTCTCTTACCTGCAATGTCCATGCTTGGCTGGAGCAGATCTTCCAATGAGATCTTCATCCATGAAGCCAGCTCTGAGCTGCTTTGGTCCTGCAAAAGCTGGTTCTTCCAGTCATAAATAGCATCAGGAGGCCGAGCATAAAGCAACTCTGCCATACTAAAGCTTTGACAACTTGATTAACCAGTGGCCCAGGCTGCAACACTTCAGAGGTGTTAACGTTTCATTGGCAATATTCAAAAACATTCAAAAAAATCAAGACCCGTTATATACTAATAAAAAGAAAAGTATTATCAAAAAGGCAAAAGTCTGAGATGAAAAAAATCTGGGTGGCTGAGTGACTCGTGTGCAACAAATCATGAGGACAGCAAATACGGAACATTATCATTTGATGTCAGGGGATAGAATGCAAAGGTCATTTGGCTCTGCTTCAGTTATATATGACACCAGTGAGACTTATTGGTTACCCTTCTTAACACACTGGAAACAGCTCAGAGAAGGCTGACTGGATTATACTGTAGCCAGATGTGCTGATGTTATAAAAGAATGTGTATGAGCAGGTTGTGAAGAGAACATGGTGAGACCGCAAAGGACTGAAGGTAGATTCTGTGAATGGGCAAGAAGTTGGCACATGCTGATAATGTGGGAAAATGGAAGGTAGGAAGAAAGAATGATCAAACAAATAATTGCATAAAATAAGTGAGACTGCAAAATGTATACTACAGAAGAATGTGCAGCCCCTGGGACATAAATACAAAATGTTAGCATGTAGGTACAGCAAGTAACACTGGACAAGACTAAATAACTGGTATCTGCCATGAGAAACTGGAGTAGCTGGAATTTACATCATAAAATCTGTAAAGTGAAGTATCCTGTTATTTGTTGTTGCCATTTTATGATTTTTCTCCAGTTCTGTTCGGTCTTGCTGCATCTCTGTTCAAATGACCATTCTTGTATGTTAGCCTTGACAATGAATGTACAGCTCTGATGAAGTCCCTTTGACCAGGGGGCAGTCGTTAAGAACTTCTGTCTTCAACTTTCTACATGTCCAATTGACCTTGGGGTTACACCCACACATTCTCAATTTTAAGCATGTAAGTTCAGCATAGCACAAGAACGTCTTTCATAACGTCTCCATCTTCTATCAAAACTTTCATTTCTTTCACTAAAATCATGACTATCTAGGATACTGAGAACTTTGTTCCATATCTTTATTTGCTTTAATCTTTAATCTTCTTCGTCCCTACCCTTCAAAACTCAGATAATCCACTTATTCCCCTGGCATTCCACTTTCCCCAATCACCATAAAACTTGCTGGTTTCCAATACCCAAGTCTGGCATCACAACCTGTTCTCTTGATTTATTCTTTTTTTTCACTTGAACAGATTTGTGTTCTACAATGAGCTAACAGTCACTTTGTAAAGAAGTATAAAGTTCAGTTGAAGTTGATTTTGACCTTCAGCCTATACCATGATTGGAAGTGAGTGACAGAACAATCTGTATCTGACCTTCTCCTTTGTTTTTACATCCTAAATCTCTGTTTCCTGATGATCAAAGATCCAGGGCATACTAACGCACTTACCTTTGGATTCCCTGAGACATCCTGATTGTTGAGATATCAATGAGATCGGGAAATGCCTTTTTGGCCTTTCAGTCCCTGTTCTTTGAGCTGATTTATCTGTTGAGCAGCGACCAGTGTTTGGCTGATTAGGCAGCAATGTCATAGTAATCTCAGTAACATGCCAAACACTTATCATAGCTCCTGGGCTGTGAAACATAAAACAGACACTCCAAAGTCATGTCTATTCTTCTCGACTACATATACATAGAAGCAAACACACATGCATGCACAGAGACACATACAGCGTCAAAGTGAAAATAGGTGTCTACAAAGTGATATAAATTAATTGCGAATATAAAATACAAAATAATTGATTGTCTAAGTATTCACCCCCTTCAAGTCAGTATTTAATGGATGCACCTTTGGCAGCAATTACAGCCTTGAGTCTGTGTGGATAGGTCGCTATCAGCTTTGCACATCTAGACACTGCAAATTTTACCCATTCTTCTTTATAAAACTGCTCAATTTCTGTCAGATTGCATGGGATCATGAGTGAACAGCCCTTTTCAAGTTCAGCCACAAATTCTCAATTGGATTGAGGTCTGGACTCTGACTTGGCTACTCCAGGACATTAACTTTGTTGTTTTTAAGCCATTCTTATGTAGCTTTAGCTTAATGCTTGGGGCCATTCTCTTACTGGAAAACAAATCTTCTCCCAAATCGCAGTTCTCTTGCAGATTACATCAGGTTTTCCTCCAGGATTTCCCTGTATTTTGCTGCATTTGTTTTACCCTCTACCTTCACAAGCCTTCTAGGGTCTGCTGCAGTGAAGCATCCCCACAGCACAATGCAACCTTCACCATGTTTCACAGTAGGGACGATGTGTTTTTGACCATGTGTGGTGTTGGGCTTATGCCAAACATAGCATTTAGGCTGATGGCCAAAAAGCTCAATTTTGGTTTCATCAGACCATAGAATCTTCCAGCTGACTTCAGAGCCTCCCACATGCAAACCTGAGCTGAGATTTCATGAGCTTTTTTTCAACAGTAGCTTTCTGTTTGCCACTTTCCCATAAAGCTGTGACTGATGAAGCACCCAGACAATAGTTGTTGTATGCGCTGTCTCTCCCAGCTGAAGCTCATAACTCCACCAGAGTTGTCATTGGTCTCTTGGTGGCCCCCTTCACAAGTCTCCTTCTTGCACAGTTACTCAGCTTTTGAGGGCGGCCTGCTCTAGGCAGATTTATAGCTGTGTCATATTCTTTCCATTTCTCACTGACTACATGCATGCTCATGCATATACAAATATTACCACCCCATCAACTAAATTAATATAGAACATAGAAATCTACAGCACATTACAGGCCCTTTGGCCCACAATGTTGTGCCGACCATGTAACCTACTCAAGAAGCTGCCGAGAATTTCCCTAGCGCAGAGTTCTCCATTTTTTTATGCTCCGTGTACCAGATGTGCTTCTCTTTGGATCTCCACTTCTCTTTTAAACTCTTTACTCAGGACCATTTTCTGTCCCTTTTATGGAATAAAATCATTTTTAGACAAAATCATCCATTTCTAGCAAATAAATATGTGGTATAATAATAATTATTGAGTAATATATCCCAGTCTGAGATTCCTTGGCAACAGTCTTTGGGTTTATGATAAAGATTGTCGCAGTAACCTGCAAAACTATAAATAGTTACTTGATGTCAATGACTTCCCAGCCTCCTGGGAACCCCTGCAAACTCAACCACAAATGATCCACTGCAAGCTATCTCTGTTGTTTCTCTCTGTCAGTATCTCAGGAATGTCGTAACAATGGAACTCATTGATGCTTCCTGATAGAGGACAATTGGAGAGTTTCCTCGTCAATGAACAGCCGCTGAACAAATGGAACCGTAATTCTGTCTTACTGGACATCGGTAAAATTTAAAATATTAGGAGGACAAACAGGAAGCATTAAAACATTCTTAGGTAAAACCTCAAAATGTTCTGTAAACCAGAAATGGGAAAGATAAGGAAGGTAAATGTGGGTCTTTTTAGAAACCATAAGAAGTAAGAGCTTGAGAAGGCCATTTGGCCCCTTTGTACCTGCCCCAAGATTCAATAATCTAAAGTCTGATCTTTTATCCAGTTTCACATCCCTGCACTAGCCCTATATCTCTTAAACATTGTTTTATTGGCTGTACACATGACACAACAATAAACTGAACTTGATTCCCTTAACATCTTAAAATCTATCAGTCTCTGCCTTGACAATGCTCAGGGACAAATCCTCAACAACCATCTGGAATAGGGAATTCCACTATTCATTGCCCTCCGGGGAAGAAAATTATTCTCATGCCTGTCCCGAATGGATGAATTATTATTTTGAGAATGTGTCCACTAGTTCTAGACAAGACTGTTAGATAGATAGATAGATAGATAGATAGATAGATACTTTATTCATCCCCATGGGGAAATTCA
This sequence comes from Hemitrygon akajei, assembly GCF_048418815.1. Taxonomy (NCBI): domain Eukaryota; kingdom Metazoa; phylum Chordata; class Chondrichthyes; order Myliobatiformes; family Dasyatidae; genus Hemitrygon; species Hemitrygon akajei. Next base: position 2,090,283 of record NC_133144.1, read on the forward strand.
GCATTTTTCCAATGTCCCATACACTTATTGTATCAAAAACTAATTACATACAATACTTAACTCAGTATAAATATGATATGCATCTAAAATCACCCTCTCAAAAAAAGCATTAATAAATAGCTTTTGAAAAGTTCTTAAATAGTTTACTAAAATACATTGAATGGTAACTTAAGCTCAGTCATAACCCCGGCACTTTAACATATCTTTCCCCTGGCGGTTGAATTGTAAAGCCGAATGGCATTGGGGAGTAATGATCTCTTCATCCTGTCTGAGGAGCATTGCATCGATAGCAACCTGTCGCTGAAACTGCTTCTCTGTCTCTGGATGGTGCTATGCAGAGAATGTTCAGGGTTTTCCATGATTGACCGTAGCCTACTCAGCACCCTTCGCTCTGCTACCGATGTCATACTCTCCAGTTCTGTGCCCACGACAGAGCCCGCCTTCCTTACCAGCTTATTAAGACGTGAGGCGTCCCTCTTCTTAATGCTGCCTCCCCAACACGCCACCACAAAGAAGAGGGCGCTCTTAGTTAGTTAGGGCGCTGTTAGTTCAATTATCACTCTTATGAAGAACTCTGGGTTGTTTAAATTAATATACATTTTTCTCCAGATTCACATATTCGATGGTTGCATGGATAAAGTCAATCAGCCAAGAGTGAATTGTTCCTAAACAGAAAAAAGAGGGATGATGGAATTAAATTTATGTTAGATTTTGAAATGAATTCCATCTTTAGTTTAATGATAGACTTCTTATTGGGTGTTATTACTTGCTTATCTGTAAATTTTGAATTCTCTGCAGCTAGTTTCAAAAATCAATGTTCAATTAGAATCAGGATCAGGTTTACTATCACAGCCATGTGTTGTGAAATTTGTGTTGTGAACTGCAACAGCAGTTCAATGCAATACAATACATGATATAGAAGAAAAAAAGTAAAAATAAATAAGTAAATCAATTACAATATATAGATAATGAATAAATTTTTAAAATATGCAAAACAGAAATAATATATATTCAAAAAGTGAGGTAGTGTTCATGGGTTCAATATCCATTTAGGAATCAGATGGCTGGGGGGGGGGGGGGAAGAAGCTGTTCCTGAACCACTGAGTGGGTGCCTTCAGGGTTCTGTACCTCCTACCTGATGGTAACACTGAGAAAAGGGCATGCCCTGGGTGCTGAAGGTCCTTAATAATGGATGCTGCCTTTCTGAGACACCGCTCCCTGAAGATGTCCTAGGTACTTTGTAGGTTTGTACCCAAGATGGAGCCAACTAAATTTACAACCCTCTGTAGCTTCTTTCAGTCCTGTGCAGTAGCCCCTCCATACCAGACAGTGATGCAGCCTGTCATAATGGTCTCCATGGTACATCTATAGAAGTCTTTGAGTGTATTTGTTGACATACCAAATCTCTTCAAACTCATAATGAAGTAGGAGTCTTGCCTTCTTTATAATTGCATCAAAACGTTGGGACCAAGTTAGGTCCTCAGAGATCTTGACACCCAGTAACTTGAAACTGCTCACTCTCTCCACTTCTGATCCCTCTATGAGGATTGGTATATGTTCCTTCATCTTACCCTTCCTGAAGTCCACAATCAGACCTTTCGTCTTGCTGAAGTTGAGTGCCAGTTTGTTGCTGTGACACCATTCCACTAGTTGGCATATCTCGCTCCTGTATGCCCTCTCGTCACCACCTGAGATTCTACCAACAACAGTTGTATCGTCAGCAAATTTATACATGGTACTTGAGCTATGCCTAGCCACACAGACATGTGTATACAGAGAGTAGAACAGGGGGCTAAGCACACACCCCTGAGGTGCGCCAGTGTTGATTGTCAGTGAGGAGGATACGTTATCACAAATCAGCACAGACTGTGGTCTTCTGGTTAGGAAGTCGAGGATCCAGTTGTAGAGGGCGGTACAGAGGCCCAGGTTCTGTAACTTATCAATCAGGATTGTTGGAATGGTAGTATTAAATGCTGAGCAAAAGACGATGAACAGCATCCTGACATAGGTGTTTGTGTTGTCCAGGTTGTCTAAGACCATGTGAAGAGCCATTGAGATTGCGTCTGCCATTGACCTATTGTGGTAATAGGTAAATAGCAATGGGTCCAGGTCCTTGCTGAGGCAGGAGTTCAGTCTAGTCATGACCAACCTCTCAAAGCATTGCATCACTGTAGATGTGAGTGCTGCCAGGCTATAGTCATTAAAGCAGTTCACAGTATTCTTCTCAGGCATTGGTATGATTGTTGCCTTTTTGAAGCAAGTGGGATCTTCCACCCACAGCAGTGAGAGGTTAAAAATGTCCTTGAATACTTCCACCAGGTTTTCAGAGCCTTACCAGGTACTCCATCGGGACCTTCCACCTTGTGAGGGTTCACTCTCTTTAAAGACAGCCTAACATCAGCTTCTGAGGCAGAGATCACAACATCATCAGGTGCAGCAGGGATCTTCACAGCTGTAGTTGTGTTCTCCCTTTCAAAGCGTGCATAGAAGGTCTTGAGTTTTTCTGGTAGTGAAGCTTCGCTGTCATTCATGCTATTGGGTTTCAGAGTTGCCATGCATCCAATGTCACCTCCAACCTCATTCAAAATTGTCTCTTTGCCCTGGAAATAGCCCTCCACAAATCATACCTGTTTTTCTGGTACAGGCCTGGGTCACCAGACTTGAATGCCACAGATCTAGCCTTCAGCAGACGACATACCTCCTGGTTCATCCACGGATTTTGGTTTGGGAATGTACAAGTCTTTGTAGGCACACACTCATCCACACAGGGTTCAATGAAGCAGTAACAACTCATCCAGGTTTGAAAATGAACCCCTGAATACAGTCCAGTCCGCTGAATCAAAGCAGCTGGGTAGGCACTCCTGTGCTTCCTTTGTCCTTATCTTCTTGGTCCTCACTACTCAGCAGTCTTCAGTCCCTGCCTATACCCAGGGAGAAGAAGTACAGACTTTCTGAAGTGAGGGTGTGAAATAGCACGCTAGACATTCTTGATGGTGGTGTAACAGAGGCCCAGTGTGATGTTTCCTCTGGTACTGCAAGTGATCTGCTGATGGTAATTGTTCAGTGATTTACACATTTAACATTCTCAATGAGATGTTTAGAGTGTTTCGACAAACCATAAGTTACTGATGATGGCTGGTTAATGGATCCCTCTGTGACAGGGAAGGCAGCAAACCGCAGTAAGTTGTATCTGAAACATTAGTGGTTTCAGAATTTCCTGCCACATTTCCTACACTAACTCAGATTGGGTGTGTTAAGTGCAAGCCTCTTGGCCTTAGCTCATGCAGGTTTGTATTTTTATGATTCACCCGTCTTCATCCTGGATTTTAACCCCATCACATCAGCTGGAACTGATCGGCAGTGTGACAACACTGAACATGAAGGGTTAACAGTACAGGAGTTCAGCAAACTGTAACTGTATGTGGGGACACAGTGTGGGGTTCGGTAAACTGTAAAAGTACGTGGGGATACAGTACAGGGTTTGGTAAACTGTAACACTATGTGGGAATACAGTGTGGGGTTCAGCAAACTGTAACAGTACATGGGGATGCAGCGTGGGGTTTGGTAAACTGTGACAGTGTGTGGGGAAACAGTGTGGGGTTTGGTAAACTGTAACAGTATGTGGGGATATAGTGTGGGGTTCGGTAAACTGTAACAGTATGAGGGGATACAGTGCAGGATTCGGTAAACCGTAACAGTACGTGGGGATATAGTGTGAGGTTCGGTAAACTGTAACAGTATGTGGGGATACCAACCAACACATACTCCACTTTCCCCTCCTACCCCTCCTCACAGCCCTCCACCCTGCTCTCATGATTACACCCCTCCCCCACCTGATACCACCACAGTGGGCTTCACAGCTGAACAGGTGAGACGACAGCTGAAACGTCTCCACTCAAGTAAGGCTGGCGGCCCGGATGGTGTCTGCCCCAGGGTGCTCAAATCTGTGCCCCCCAGCTATATGGAGTACTTCATCATGTCTTCAACCTGAGCCTGAGTCTCCAGAGGGTTCCTGTGCTGTGGAAGATGCCCTGACTCGTCCCTGTGCCGAAGACGCTGCGCCCCAGTATCTCCAACGACTACAGACCGGTGGCATTGACCTCCCACATCATGAAGACCCTGGAGAGACTTGTTCTGGAGCAGCTCTGGCCTATGGTTAGGCCACACTTAGACCCCCTCCAGTTCGCCTACCAGCCCCGACTAGGAGTTGAGGATGCCATCGTCTACCTGCTGAACCGTGTCTACCTGGACAAGTCAGCGAGCACTGTGAGGGTCATGTTTTTTGACTTCTCCAGTGTGTTCAACACCATCTGTCCTGCTCTGCTGGGTGAGAAGCTGACAGCGATGCAGGTGGATGCTTCCCTGGTGTCATGGATTATTAATTATCTGACTGGCAGACCACAGTACGTGCGCTTGCAACACTGTGTGTCAGACAGAGTGGTCAGCAGCACTGGGGCTCCACAGGGGACTGTCCTGTCTCCCTTTCTCTTCACCATCTACACTTTGGACTTCAACTACTGCACAGAGTCTTGCCATCTTCAGAAGTTTTCTGATGACTCTGCCATAGTTGGATGCATCAGCAAGGGAGATGAGGCTGAGTACAGGGCTATGGTGGGAAACTTTGTCACATGGTGTGAGCAGAATCATCTGCAGCTTAATGTGAAAAAGACTAAGGAGCTGGTGGTGGCCCTGAGGAGGGCCAAGGCACCGGTGACCCCAAGGGGTCAGTGTGGACATGGTGGAGGATTACAAGTACCTGGGGATATGAATTGACAATAAACTGGACTGGTCAAAGAACACTGAGGCTGTCTACAAGAAGGGTCAGAGCCGTCTCTATTTCCTGAGGAGACTGAGGTCCTTTAACATCTGCTGGACGATGCTGAGGATGTTCTACGAGTCTGTGGTGGCCAGTGCTATCATGTTTGCTGTTGTGTGCTGGGGCAGCAGGCTGAAGGTAGCAGACACCAACAGAATCAACAAACTCATTCGCAAGGCCAGTGATGTTGTGGGGGAGGAACTGGACTCTCTGACGGTGGTGTCTGAAAAGAGGATGCTGTCCAAGTTGCATGCCATCTTGGACAATGTCTCCCATCCACTCCATAATGTACTGGTTAGGCACAGGAGTACATTCAGCCAGAGACTCATTCCACCGAGATGCAACACTGAGTGTCATAGGAAGTCATTCCTGCCTGTGGCCATCAAACTTTGCAACTCCTCCCTCGGAGTGTCAGACACTCTGAGCCAATAAGCTGGTCCTGGACTTATTTCCACTTGCAATAATTTACTTATTATCATTTAATTATTCTGGTTTTATTTTGCTATATTTCGACTCTATTCTTGGTTGGTGCAACTGTAACAAAACCCAATTTCCCTCGGGGTCAATGAAGTATGTCTGTCTGTCTGTTATTTCTTCAAATAATTCCAACAGGACTGACAGGCAAGATTTTCTTTCGAGGAAACCATGCTGACTACACCTTGTGCTTCCAAGTACTCTGAGACCGCATCCTTAATAATCGACTCCAACATCTTTCGGTAAACTGTAACAGTATGTGGGGATACAGTGTGGGGTTTGGTAAACTGTAACAGTATGTGGGGATACAGTGAGGGGTTTGGTAAACTTTAACAGTATGTGAGGATACAGTGTGGGGTTTGGTAAACTGTAACAGTATGTGGAAATACAGTGAGGGGTTCGGTAAACTGTAACAGTGTGTGTGGATACGCTGCTGGGTTTGGTAATCTCAAACAGTGTGTGGGGATACAGTGCAAGGTTTGGTAAACTGTAACAGTATGTGGGGATGCAGTGTGGGGTTCAGTAATCTGTAACAGTATGTGGGGATACAGTGTGGGGTTCGGTAAACTGTAACAGTATGTGGGGATACAGTGTGGGGTTTGGTAATCTGTAACAGTATGTGGGGATACAGTGTGGGGTTTGGTAAACTGTAACAGTATGTGGGGATACAGTGTGGGGTTCGGTAATCTGTAACAGTATGTGGGGATACAGTGTGGGGTTTGGTAAACTGTAACAGTATGTGGGGATACAGTGTGGGGTTTGGTAAACTGTAACAGTATGTGGGGATACAGTGTGGGGTTCAGTAATCTGTAACAGTATGTGGGGATACAGTGTGGGGTTTGGTAAACTGTAACAGTATGTGGGGATACAGTGTGGGGTTCGGTAATCTGTAACAGTATGTGGGGATACAGTGTGGGGTTTGGTAAACTGTAACAGTATGTGAGGATACAGTGTGGGGTTTGGTACACTGTAACAGTATGTGGAAATACAGTGAGGGGTTCGGTAAACTGTAACAGTGTGTGTGGATACGCTGCTGGGTTTGGTAATCTCAAACAGTGTGTGGGGATACAGTGCAAGGTTTGGTAAACTGTAACAGTATGTGGGAATACAGTGTGTGGTTCAGTAAACAGTAACAGTATGTGGGGGTACAGTGTGGGGTTCGGTAAACTGTAACAGTATGTGGGTATACAATGAGGGGTTTGGTAAGCTCTAAGAGTACGTGGGGATACATGTGGCATTTGATAAACTGTAACGGTGTGTGGGATACAGTGCAAGTTCTGGGTTATGAAGTGAGAAGAAAATACTTATGATAATTCCCCTTTCCTTCTCTAAAATGCTGCCTTTTACATCCGTCAGGTTGAGACTATGTAGATTCTGTTTAGCTCCTCATCTGGGTTTTGAGATTCCCCTAAAAAAAATTTCAGGAAAATCTCAAAAAAACCCAGTAAACAACAATGGGAATTTCCATTGATTTAGAGGTCAGAATGCACAAATACAGTAAGGGGTTCGGTACACTGTAACAGAACGTGGGGATAAAGTGCAGGTTTTGATAAACTGTAACAGTATGTCAGGATACAGTGTGTTGTTGGGTAAACTCTAACAGTTTTGTGGGGATACAGTGTGGCGTTCGGTAAACTAACAGTATGTGGGGATACATGTGTGGGGTTTGATAAACTGTAACAGTATCTGGAAATACAGTGTGGGGTTCAGTATACTGTAATGGTATGTTTCTCAGAGTGGTCGGCTATGTATGGAGCCAAAAGAAATGGGAGAGATATTAAATGGGTTTTTTGCATCTGTATTTACTAAGGAAACTGGAATGGAGTCTATGGAAACAAGGCAAATAAGTAGGGAGGTCATGGAACTTATACAGATTAAAGAGGAGGAGGTGCTTGCTGTCTTGAGACAAATCAGAGTAGATAAATCCCCAGGACCTGACAGAGTATTCCCTTGGACCTTGAAGGAGACTAGTGTTGAAATTGCACGGGCCCTGGCAGAAATATTTAAAATGTCGATATCCGCTGGTCAGGTGCCAGAGGATTGGAGGATAGCTCATGTAGTTCCATTGTTTAAAAAAGGCTCAAAAAGTAAGCTGGGAAATTATAGGCCGGTAAGTTTGACATCGGTAGTAGGTAAATTATTGGAAGGAATACTAAGAGATAGGATCTACAAGTATTTGGATAGACAGGGACTTATTAGAAAAAGTCAGCATGGCTTTGTGCACGGTAGGTCCTGTTTAACAAATCTATTAGAGTTTTTCGAGGAAGTTACCAGGGAAGTGGATGAAGGGAAGGCAGTGGATGTTGTCTACATGGACTTCAGTAAGGCCTTTGACAAGGTCCCGCATGGGAGGTTAGTTAGGAAGATTCAGTTGCTAGGTATACATGGAGAGGTAGTAAATTGGATTAGACATTGGCTCAATGGAAGAAGCCAAAGAGTGGTAGTGGAGGATTGCTACTCTGAGTGGAGGCCTGTGACTAGTGGTGTGCCACAGGGAGCAGTGCTGGGTCTATTGTTATTTGTCATTTATATCAATTATCTGGATGATAATGTGGCAAATTGGATCAGCAAATTTGCTGATGATACAAAGATTGGAGGTGTAGTGGACAGTGAGGAAAGTTTTTCAAAGCTTGCAGAGTGATTTGGACCAGTTGGAGGAATGGGCTGAAAAATGGCAGATGGAGTTTAATGCGGACAAGTGTGAGGTATTGCACTTCGGAAGGTCAAACCAAAGTAGAACATACAAGGTAAATGGTAAGACACTGAGGAGTGCAGTAGAACAGAGGGATCTGGGAGTACAGATACATAATTCCCTAAAAGTGGCGTCACAGGTGGATAGGGTCGTAAAGAGAGCTTTTGGTACATTGGCCTTTATAAATCAAAGTATTGAGTATAAGAGTTGGAATGTAATGGTGAGGTTGTATAAGACATTGGTGAGACCGAATTTGGAGTATTATGTGCAGTTTTGGTCACCTAATTACAAGAAGGATATTAATAAGGTTGAAAGAGTGCAGAGAAGGTTTACAAGGCTGTTGCCGGGACTTGAGAAACTGAGTTACAGAGAAAGGTTGAATTGGTTAGGACTTTATTCCCTGGAGCGTAGGAGAATGAGGGGTGATTTGATAGAGGTGTATAAAATTATGATGGGTATAGATAGGGTGAATGCGAGCAGGCTTTTTCCACTGAGGCTAGGGGAGAAAAAAAAACAGAGGTCATGGGTTAAGGGTGAAGGGGAAAAAGTTTAAAGGGAACATGGGGGGGGGCTTCTTCATGCAGAGAGTGGTGGGAGTGTGGAATGAGCTGCCAGATGAATTGGTGAATGCGGGCTCATTTTTGACATTTAAGAAAATCTTGGACAGGTATATGGATGAGAGGGGTTTGGAGGGATATGGCCTGGGTGCAGGTCAGTGGGACTAGGCAGAAAATGGTTCGGCACAGCCAAGAGGGGCTGTACTGTTTCTGTGCTGTAATGTTCTATGGTTGTGGGGATACAGTGCAGGGTTCAGTAAACTGTAACAGTATGTGGGGATACAGTGAGGGGTTTTGTAAACTGTAGCAGTACGTGGGGATACAGTGCAAGGTTTGGTAAACTAACTGTATGTGCAAATACAGTCAGGGGTTCGGTAATCTGTAACAGAACGTGGGGATACAGTGCGGGGTTTGATAAACTGTAACAGTGTGTGTGGATACACTGCTGGGTTCGGTAATCTCTAACAGTGTGTGGGGATACAGTGCGGGGTTCAGTAAACTGTAACAGTATGTGGGGATACAGTGAGGGGTTTTGTAAACTGTAGCAGTACGTGGGGATACAGTGCAAGGTTTGGTAAACTAACTGTATGTGCAAATACAGTCAGGGGTTCGGTAATCTGTAACAGAACGTGGGGATACAGTGCGGGGTTTGATAAACTGTAACAGTGTGTGTGGATACACTGCTGGGTTCGGTAATCTCTAACAGTGTGTGGGGATACAGTGCAAGGTTTGGTAAACTGTAACAGTATGTGGGGATACAGTACAGGGGATCAGTAAACTGTAACAGTATGTGAGGATACAGTGTGGGAATCAGTAAACTGTAACAGTATGTGGGGATACAGTGAGGGGTTCAGTAAACTGTAACAGTATGTGGGGATACAGTACAGGGGTTCGGTAAACTAACAGTATGTGTGGATACAGAGCGGGGTTCCGTAAACTGTAACAGTACATGGGGATACAGTGTGGGGTTTGATAAACTGGAACAGTACGTGGGGACACTGTGCAGGGCTTGTTAAACTGTAACAGTATGTGGGGATACAGTACAGGGGTTCAGTAAACTGTAACAGTATGTGGGGATACAGTGAGGGGTTCATTGAACAGTAACAGTACGTTGGGATACTGTGTGGGGTTTGATAAACTCAACAGTATTTGGGGATACAGTGTGGAGTTCGGTAAACTAACAGTATGTATGGATGCAGAGTGGGGTTCGGTAAACTGTAACAGTATGTGGGGATACAGTACAGGGGTTCAGTAAACTGTAACAGTATGTGGGGATACAGTGAGGAGTTCATTGAACAGTAACAGTACATTGGGATACTGTGTGGGGTTTGATAAACTCAACAGTATGTGGGCGATACAGTGTAGGGTTTGGTAAACTGTGACAGCATGTGGGGATACAGTGTGGGGTTTGTTAAATGGTGACAGCATGTGGGGATACAGTGTGGGGTTTGTTAAACGGTGACAGCATGTGGGGATACAGTGTGGGGTTTGTTAAACGGTGACAGCATGTGGGGATACAGTGTGGGGTTTGTTAAACGGTGACAGTATGTGGGGATACAGTGTGGGGTTTGATAAACTAACGGTATGTGGAAAACAGTGTGGGGTTCGGTAAACTGTAACAGTACGTGGGGACACTGCGGGGCTTGTTAAACTGTAACAGTGTGTGGGGATACAGTGTGGGGTTTGGTAAACTGTAGCTGTACATGGGAACACAGTGCTGAGTTCGGTAATCTGTAACAGTACATGGGGATACAGTGTGGGGTTTGATAAGCTGTAACAGTATGTGGGGTTCGATAAACTTTAACAGTATGTGGGGATACAGTGTGGGGTTCGATAAACTGTAACAGTATGTGGGAATACAGTGAGGGGTTTGGTAATCTCTAACAGTGTGTGGGGATACAGTGCAGAGTTTGGTAAACTAACAGTATGTGGGAATACAGTGAGGGGTTTGGTAATCTCTAACAGTGTGTGGGGATACAGTGCAGAGTTTGGTAAACTAACAGTATGTGGGGATACAGTGAGGGGTTCGGTAATCTCTAACAGTGTGTGGGGATACAGTGCAGAGTTTGGTAAACTAACAGTATGTGGGGATACAGTGTGGGGTTCGATAAACTGTAACAGTGTGTGGGGATACAGTGCAGAGTTTGGTAAACTAACAGTATGTGGGAATACAGTGAGGGGTTTGGTAATCTCTAACAGTGTGTGGGGATACAGTGCAGAGTTTGGTAAACTAAAAGTATGTGGGGATACAGTGTGGGGTTCGATAAACTCTAACTTTGGAAGTCTTTGTAAACCATTATCTGATTCCTCTCCAAGTTACTTCCAGGTTGCAATGTTAGACAATCCAGCCACATTGTCCACATGCCTGACACCAGATACCAAAGACAGATCCTCTATTCTGAGCTCTGTTGTCAGAGTTTCTTAGGTGGACAGTAGAAAAGATCCAAGGAGAGCAGCTTGAGAAAAACAATTCCTCCGGACTGACCCTTTCATAAGGTGGGTGTGGGGGGCGGACCCAAATGCAAGACACAGACACTGAAGTACTAGGAACTGGACTGGACTAGAGTTAGGGATGGGACAGGATATAGACTAGGAGCTGGGACAGGAACACAGACCTGGCCTTGGACTTTGGCTAGGAAAGCGGGACCAGGACAGGGAACTGGGAACTATGAGCCTGGGCTTGGACTCCGAGCCAGAGACTGAACAAGGACCCAGTAGCTGGGTCTTGACTCGGGCTTGGGCCCCGGAACTAAGCGAGGACATGACGTGGCTACAGAGCTGGACATGACTGGGGTTCTTCGAGGCTTGGGTGCTGGACTAGGCGGGGCCTGGGTTCTTCGAGGGTTGGCTGCCAGACTAGACATGGAACTTCTGCACAGGACGAGGCAGATAGACAGGACAAGAACACAAAGCCTTAACTCAATCTTGGGACAACTAAACACAGAGCCCTGGTCCTGATAGAGGCAGGGACACGGAGCCCAGACCCCTTCTTAGGAACAGGACTTGGGGCCAGGGCTCTACACAGAGTCAGGACCCCTCCTAGGGAGCAGGATGTTGTGCCAGGACTCATACACAGAACACAGAGAGACAGTTCGCAACACAAGGTAGTGGCAAACAGCCAGACCTACCTAGTGAAGGCGTGGACACACAGATAGTTCCAAACAACGATAAGACAGTTATTTAGCCACAGCAAGGCTCTGGTCTTGCTCCAGCAGTAAAACTTGAGGCGAGTTTGCAGACAAAGGCTTCAGGAGGAAGGTGAGGGAACAGTCCAGCAAATGAAGCTGAACCCAGGAGTTATTTATGTAGCCAGCCCAAAATGAGAATCAGGTGCCTCAATTAGAGCACCCAACAGAACAAGGGAAAACCATAAAACCTGGAATAAGGAACGATGGACCAGACTGTGAACTGGAATGTGGACTTCACGGACCAGACCATGAAAGACTCCTGGAATATCCAGCCCGTGATAGCTCAAAGGGGAGGAGAATTCATCATCTGCAAAGGAGGCTACCAAAATGTGTATCATTACCTCCCCCCACCTCTCACCGCTTTCCATTCATCTCCCTCCGTGATTCACTTGTCCATTCACCTCTTCCCACTTATCTCCCTTCCGGTACTTATCCCTGCAAGCAGCTAAATTGCTACACCTGCCTATTCATCTACTTTCAGGGCCCCAAACAGTCCTTCCAGGAGAGGCAACTCTTCACCTGCAAATCTGCTGGGATCGTTTATTGTGCCTGGTGCTCCCGATGTAGTGAGATCCATTGTAAATTGGTGTCTGCTTTGTCAAGCACCTCTGTTCCATCTGCCAAAAGTGGAACTTCCCAGTGATCAAAAATTTTAATTTTCATTCCCATTTCCATGGCCTCATCTTGTGACCCAATAAAGCCACCTTTAGGGTGGAGGAACAACACCTTATATTCTATTTCGGTAGCCTCCACCCTGATGGCATGAACATCGATTTCTCAAACTTCCAGTAATGCCCCCCCGTCACCATTTCCCATCCCCTTTTCCCTCTCTCATGTTATCTCCTTGCCCACCCATCACCTCCCTCTGATGCTCCTCCCCATCTTTCTTTCCTTCTTCCAATGGCTTCTGTCTCTTTCACCAATCAACTTCCCAGCTCTTTGCTTCATCCCGCCCCCTCCAAGTTTCACCTATCACCTGGCATTTCTCTCCCCCCCCCCCACCTTTCAAATTTACTCCTCAGCCTTTTTCCCCCAGTCCTGCTGAAGGGTTTCGGCCCAAAATATCGACTGTACTTTTTTCCATGGATGCTACCTGGCCTGCTGAGTTCCTTCAGCATTTTGTGTGTGTTGCTCGGATTTCCAGCACCTGCAGATTTTCTCTTGCTGATGGTGGCGATGGTGGCACCTGGCCCACTGGCCTTCATCAGTCAGGACAGTGAGCACAGGAATTAGGTGCTATGTTGCAGTTGTACAACTGGTTGGTGAGGCCACATGGTGTTGAGTTTTGAAATCCCTATTATAGAAAAAAATTATTAAAATGCAGAGAGTGTGGAGAAGATTGATGAGGATGTGGTCAGGAATAAAGAGCCTGAGTTATAGCGAAAAGCTTTTCTGCAACTGCCACAGTGGAATGATGTACACTGTTACATACGCTGTGGGTATCCTGTGACTGTCTTATGACCATGATGTAATTGAGTATCTGGTGAGCATGATGTAATGGTCTTGTGATGGTGGGGTGATGTAATTTCCCACCAGAGTAAGGTCACATGAATGTAATTTTCCCACCAGTGAGAGGTCATGCGATGGCCTGTTTCAACAGGTATAAAACGGGAAAGCCTTGCTGTGACGCAGGTCAGTTCATTACTTAATTTGTCAGTCTCTGTTATGCTGCGTATTCATCTCATGATGCAGTTTTGTTTTAAAGTGGAGTTTTACTTTCTATCTGAAGTCTCAAAGGTTATTGCTGGCAGTCTCGCACAATGCTGCCAGTTTTAGTCCAGTCGGAGAGTGAAGAATTTATTGAAGTGCGGAAAACCTGAAGGATCAAGTAGAGTTGGTGTTGTCGGCAGTAATACAGGGTCGACCTTATTGAATCCTCATTCAAGGAGGTAGTAACCTGCATCCAAGATAGCCCCTGAATTGTGAATGCAGAAAGGGCTGGGCGCAGCGTTATTCGCCAAGGATAAGGTCAGTTTCTTTAAGCCATTTTCCATTTTTATTTCTTTCATCGTAAGTCCTTCGGGCAAGGCATATTTCGGCTGGGATCAGCAGTAACGTCACGTCGTCAAGAATTTGTTACTTCAGGAACGTCTCTCCTAATTGACCATGTAAATCATTTGGACTTTCGCATTTACCACTTTTAAGAACTATGTTCGCATTTATCGCTTTAAGAACTGTTTGACCTGCCGTATAGCAGTTAACTTCCCATTAAGTTAGTCGTTTGTTTACTTTTCATTTGTTATTGAGCAATAAATGTTTTATTTGTTTATAAAATACCTGTCTCAATTCTATATTCATTGTTGCCGGATCATAACAACACACATTGCGAGATGTTATGCTGCAGTCATTACCAGTGTTGTGTTGTGTAGGGTTTAGGCTGCTTCACTACAGGACTGATGTAGCAGTGACACAGAGTGCAGATGAGATTTGCCAGGGTGGTGACAGGAGTGGAGCTTGCTTCTGAGGAGAGATTCAATAGGCTGAGTTTGTCCTCACTGGAATGCAGAGGTGGAGGGGTGACCTGACAGAGCTTTATCAAATAATGTGGGACATGGATACAACAGAAAGGCAGAATCTTTTCCCCAGGGTGGGGAATCTAGAAGCAGACCTAGAACCAGAGTGGCCAGAGATTTAAGGTGCAAGGAGAGTTTAAAGGTCTGAGGGGTACGTTTTTCAAATGAACGTTGCTGTTTATCTGGATTTTGCTTCCAGACCAGGTGGTAGAGGCAGGTATAATGATAATGTTTACAGAACATAGAACAGTGTAATACGTTCACGCCACGATGGTCCTTCGGCCCACAACGTTGTGCCAAACTCATTGAAGTGCGAGTTAAACACGGAATTAAATTACCCCTTCCTGCCTACACATCGTCCATATCCTTCTGCTCCTCATATTTTTTTATCCAGTTCTGTTTAAGGGTTTTGGTCCGAAATGTCAACTGTGCTTTTTTCCATATATGTTGCTTGGCCTGCTGAGTTCCTCCAGCAGTTTGTGTGTGGATAAAGTCATTAACATAACTCTTGTGAAGTGAGCTGATCCACGTTGCGTTACAGCTCATAAAACTGAGATCTAGTTTGCACGTTTGACGTATTTGTTGTCAATCCCAGACTGAGCGAATCAAATCACATAAATAAACTGATCGAACAGCGTCTGCGGACGCAGAAGAACAGTGCACACTCCGCATCGGGACTGACATGAAGGGGGAGGAGCGAGGCAGAGGCTGGGAGGTGATAGGTGGAGCCAGATGATGGGCAGATGGAACTGATGTCGGATGCGAGTTGGATGTTGAAGCGAGGCTGTCAATCAGAAGGGGCGCGGCATGGTCGTGTCAGTCAGCCGTGGTTGCCAGGTGACGGATTTGTTCAGGGGCGTTCTGCCATTGGTTGCTGTTCGAAGGCCTAGGGCCCTGTTGTTTTGTGCCGGTGAAGTGGGTTTGGAACTGACGGGAGGAGGTCGCAGTGAGTGGGATAACGTGCGCCGGCTGTTCGACGCGTGTCGGGATGTTCTCCTTTGGTCTCTGAGGTGTTGCGGGACCGGGCCAGCGTCTGCACTTCAACTTTAGCAGAGCAAGAAAACAAGATGTCCGCCCGAGCGGCCGGAGCAGCGGGCAAGGTCCGGGGCCGGGTCGGGGTGTAGGAGCCAAAGTAGCGGGCAAGGTCCTGAGCCGCGCCGGGGAATGAGGGCTGGGGTCGGAGAAAAGTCACGGCTCCATCCTTCCTTTGGGTCTGGCGGACCGGGGGTGTAGGGTGTGAGTTGTCCGGGATGCTGGACTCGGGGTTGGGGGAGCTTGAATTATCTCCAATTCTACCAGCTACGCGGTCGCTGTAGTGAGACTCCACTGCAATTGCAAACTTTAACTCCTAAGCCTGCGTCACTTTGTTGGATTTCCCTGGTATTTGCTAGCTTTGCTTGGTGATTAAACGACTGGGCAGAGTAGAGAGGTGAGTTATAGTTTTAGTGCGATGATGCAACTTTATGGTATGCCTTCGAAACCGAAGGAAGGGCGCGATGAGTGATTCTGCTGCGTATGTGTCTCCTCACCATGAAAATAGTAATCAGATTTGATAGTTGACTTCTCAACCGGCGGCAGAAAACTAAGGTGAAGGCTCTGGGGTTGAGTATAATCGCCAGCTTGAATGTATTGAGTTGTTTGAATTTGTCGAATTAAGGTACAATATGTTATTAAACCTTCAGATTTTGCATCGAACAGGTATTTTAGAGACGGCAGTATTTCCAACCAAAAGTGTGACAACAATTTAGTTCAAGTCCGAGGTGTAGATTGAGGGCTTGGTTTTAAATTGGTGTCTCCCGGGGTGAGAGACGTGACTGGGTCAGTTGCATCCCTGCCGTGGCTTTCTGTTTCAAAGACCACGAGGGAGAACAACTTGAGCAAGGAAGTCTAATATGTTATATTTTGAACCCGAGACCTGAATGGCAACTCAGCTGGTAATTTATTAAATCTTAATATAACGAAATGACGCGAAAATTTCTGACTTAGAAACCATGAAAAAAGGTATCAATTATTTAAAATCAGGTTGCAAGTGTTCTTATGAGAAAGTTAGCTTACTTTACCTAGTTCTGAGCTGATATGCGAGTGTAAAGTGTTAAGGTAATTTGAGGCAGAACCAGTAACGAAGAAGACTGGCTTCAGTTTGTACTTCGATCAACCTTGGGGCACATTGTGTAATTAATTGTCTTAACGTGAGGTAGGGATTTCCAGGAACAAATTGAGTCAGGTCACTGGTGATTTCTTTGTGCTCCTGAATATGTTGCATGAATACTATTCTGTTGATCTGCGAGTTCCTGTCGGTGGGGATTCGGATGTAATTTTCCACAGAGCCTATACCAACCTCGGGAACGACGATGGGAAGAACAAGGATGTGTTTTGATGTTTCAGCAATTTGTAAGGCAAAAATGTCCCATCTTGCTTCATTGTGCTGTTTCTCTCCCCCCCCACTTATTTTTAGATTAGTTACTTTGTTTAAAGAAGCGAGGTCTTAAACAGCCCGAGTTTACTTAATCAAAGCATTAATGACTCATTCTCTTCAATGATAAACTGTATGACTAACTATTTCAGAATTAATGTTGACACTGCAATGCAATAATACAGCCCAGTAATTTTCTCTGTTTTGTTCCTGCTGATGGTGATCTGAGCCAGAGTCAACATAATCGTTTGCTTGTTTGACTGGTGAGGGAACATTTTGATTTTTAGGTTCTTCATTGTGGAGATGCAAACAGCAACTTCTGGCTTTCATTATAGATTGTCAGCATTTTGTTGGACCTGATGCATTTCAGTGCGGCCTGACTGAGCTGGACATAGAACTTTCAATAAGTGTAGCTGTGCCCACAATCGAAAACTGTAGGCTGAACATTCCTGTGTAAGCAGTGGGTACTGTAGTACTGTGTTGCAAGAAGCTAGTTAGAATTGTTGTAACACTTTGGGTGATTTCCTGGAATTGTTTAGAATGCAGTGCACTTAAGTAGCAAATTATGTACGGCCATTTAGGAAAATAATCCAAGGGTGGGTGTGTAAATGAGATAACAGTGCTGATTAGGGAATAGATGAGAGATGGTGTTCCACAGCACAGCGCTTGCAGGGTGGGGTTCACCATAACTCAGCCAGAGAAGTGGATTATTTGGGAGGAGATTGGAGGCAGAGAAAGAAACACAGTGATGTAAATGTAGGAACAGCTTTATTTGGTGTTAATCATGAACACTGAGAAAGATTGGTGCCTCGCCCCGTTACTGCAATGACTTGTAAATGTTAACAAGTTAAGCCGGCCATTGCTGCTGAGCATAGTTCTGTTCTGATACGCACTTTTGAGTGAAGTGCCATTTACCTTTTAAAAACAGTGAACCTTTAACTGGGAAACATGGCTGAACCAATTGTTTGATACGATTGTAATCAGCACTGAAGTTTTTGTGCTTCATTAAATTTATTTATTTGAGCCAATATTCTATATACAATAGTTGCTAAATTTTAGGAGTATCAAATCTATGTACTTGTCACTGGTACTCTGTCAGAAGTGTGCTGTGTATAAAAACATTTATGGAATTTTATTCAAAGAAAATTTATTGTCAAAGTACAAAGTACAAGATGATGAGAGACATTGATCGTGTGGATAGTCAGAGGCTTTTTCCCAGGGCTGAAATGGTTGCCACCAGAGGACACAGGTTTAAGGTGCTGGGGAAGTTGGTACAGAGGAGATGTCAGGGGTAAGTTTTTTTACTCAGAGAGTGGTGAGTGTGTGGAATGGGCTGCAGGCAGTGGTGGAGGCGGATATGATAGAGGCTTTTACATAGGTACACGGGGCTTAGTAAAATAGAGGGCTAGTAATTTCTAAGGTGGGGACATGGTCGGCACAACTTTGTGGGCTGAAGGGCCTGTATTGTGCTGTAGGTTTTCTGTGTTTCTATATACAACCCTGAGATTTGTTTTCTTGCGGGCATACACAAATACAAGAAACACAATAGGAGCAATGAAGGACTGCACCCAACAAGATGGCAAACAGCCAATGTGCAAAAAAACCCCACAAGTACTAAGAGGGGAAAAAAGAAACAGTGCTAAATGAATAAGCAATTAATATCAAACATGAGATGAAGGCTCCTTAAAAGTGAGTCCAGTTCAGTGGGAACAATGTAGTGATGGGCATGTGAAGTTTCAGAGCCTGATGGTTGAAGGGTAATAATAACTGTTCCTGAACTTTGTGGTCTGAGTCCTGGGTCTCCTGTACCTCCTTCCTGATGGCAGTAAGAAGAGAGCGTGGCGTGGGTGGTGGGGGACTTGATGAAAGATGCTGCTTTCCTGCTACAATGCTCTGCATAGATGTGCTCATTGTTGGGAAGGCTTTACTTGTGATGGACTGGGCTGTATCCACTAATATTTGTAGGCTTTTCTGTACAAAGGCATTGTTGTTTCCATAGCAGGCTGTGATGCAACCAGTCAATATGCTGTCCACAACGCACACAAAATGCTGCGTTCCACCAGCATTTTGTGTGTGTTGCTTGAATTTCCAGTATCTGCAGATTTCCTCATGTTTGCTCTCCACAACACATCTACAGTTTTGTCATAGATGTAGATGTTGTGCAGAATCTTTGCAAATTTCAAAGGAAGTGGAGGTGTTGCTGTTTGAGGCAAAACCAATGCTCTGAAATGGTAAGACCTATTCCCCCAAGAAGAACTGACTCATAGACCTCCAAATTCCTCATCCTGAAGTCAGTAATTAGCTCCTTGGTTTTGCTGTCTTTGGGTGAGAGGTTGTTGTGGCACCACTCAACCAGATTTTCAATATCCTTCCTGTATGCTGATTCATCACCACCTTTGATTTGAGCTATGACAGTGGTGTCGTCCACAAATTTGATTATGGCATTGGAGCTCTGTTTAGCGACACTGTCATAAGTAGAAAGTGAGTAGAGCAGGGGACTAAGCACACTAAGCAGGAAATCGGGGAGAAGGTGTTGTCTACCTAAACTAAGTAAGGAAACGGAGGGTCCAAATGCATAGAAGTGTTGAGGCCAAAGTCTTGAAGCTTATTGATTAGTTTTAAAGAGTTGATGATATCGAATGCTGAGCTGTAGTGAATGAAGATTGAGGGGGGAATCTTATTGAAACGTATAAAATTCTAAAGGGATTGGACAGGCTAGATGCAGGAAGATTGTTTCCGATGTTGGGGAAGTCCAGAACGAGGGGTCACAGTTTAAGGATAAAGGGGAAGTCTTTTAGGACTGAAATGAGGAAAAACTTCACACAGAGGGTGGTGAGTCTGTGGAATTCTCTGCCACAGGAAACAGTTGAGGCCGGTTCATTGGCTATATTTAAGAGGAAGTTAGATATGGCCCTTGTGGCTAAAGGGATCGGGGGTATGGAGAGAAAGCAGGTACAGGGTTCTGAGTTGGATGATCAGCCATGATCATACTGAATGGCGGTGCAGGCTCGAAGGGCCGAATGGCCTACTCCTGCACCTATTTTCTATGTTTCTGTGTTTAAGAGCATCCTGATGTTTGCATCCTTGCTGTCCAGATGTTCCATGGTTGAGTGAAGAGCCAACAAAATGGCATATGCTGTTGACCTTTTGTGACAGTAGGCAAATTGGAGCAGATCCAAGTCACTTTGCAGGCAGGAGTTGATGTGTTTCATCAACCTCTCAAAGTACTTCATCACAGTGGGTGCAATTACTACTGGACGACATTCGCTGAGGCAGGTTACCATTGTTTGGAGCAGGTCGGTACCTCAGACTGAAGCGAGAGGTGAACATGCTAGCCAGTTGATCTGCTCAGCTGTCCTCTCTGGGCCAGATGCTTTCTGTGGGTTCACCCTCCTGAAAGATTCTCACATTAGTCTCAGATGGATAGCACAGGTTTGTCGGGGGCTGTGGGAGTTTGTGAAGGTGCCACCATATTTTGATGGTGAGAGTGATCATAAAAGGCATTGAGCTCATCTTGGAGCAAAACCTTGTCACCATGTCACTTGATTTCACTTTGCAGGGGATGATGGCATTCAAGTCCTGCCACAGCTGTTGAGCATTCTTCAAGTTTGGCCCAGAATTAACTTTGCCTTCTGGAGGTCATACCTAGACCTCTTCTATCTTATTGGTTGCCACTGATCTGTCCCTCAAAAGAAAGCAAATCTGATGGTTCATCCAGGGCTTCTGGTTGGGGGGGGGGGGGGGGATGATATTTTTGGGGACACACTCGTCTGTGACTGTTTTTGTAAAGTCCATGACAACCGTGGTGTATTTGTTCAGGTCCTCTGAGTTCCTGAATATGGACCAGTCTTCTGACTTGAAGCAATCCCATAGCTGCCTCCCATGACTACTTTGTTGTCCTTATTTTTGGAGCCTTGCTCTTTAGCCTCTGCCTGTATGCAGGTAGGAGGGCAGCTAAGTGATCAAATTTCCCAAAATGCAGTCTGGGCATGGAGTGGTAGTCATACCTAATCGTAGTGTAACAGTGGTCGAGTGTGTTGGGGCCCCTGGTACTGTAGATGATATGTTGATGATAATTGTGCAGAGTTTTCAACCAAACCTGATTGAAGTCCTGACAATGATTTGAAAAGTTTTGGGTTTGACTGTTTCTTGAATGCTATGATTAGCAAACAATATATCGAGTGTTTAACATCTACTTTTGGCGGTACGTAAATGCAGGATCACGGAGAACTCTCCTGGGGGTTGAATTTTAAGTTAGGAGTTGATTTATGAAATATTGGGTAAATTTCTTTGTAGAGTAACTTTTATGGCAAATTATAAACTAAAAATAGAATTTAAAGTGCTGACATTCAGTTTTGCTTCAGTGTTTGGCTGTGAAAAGTACTAAGATTCAATTTAGATTTACTGTTGCCTTTCTTCATCTCAAGGTCAAGGGACATCTCGCAGTTTGGGGGCTGTGGGAAGTTACTAAATATCAGATATTATCTGTTGTGTATTTGCATTCTAATTTGCTTCAGATAGACTTGTTCCATTTCAGAATTTAATTGCCATCTTGGTTATTTTTGGAACGATAAACTTCAGGCTTAGAATAAATGTTGAAGGGGGTTTACAAGCATTTTGCATTGACATTTGTACTTTTCTAACCATATAAAACATGAAATATTCATTTGGAAGGTAGAACATTTTTATTTGAGGGGAAAAAATCAGGTACAAATTGCTTGGGCTTGTATATTCTGTAGGAACATTTGAATAAATTTAAAGTGCATTGCTTGGTTGAGGGTCTGGCTGAATCTTTAAAATATGAAGGTCAGTCTTGGCAATAACTTTGGCTTTCTTTATTATTTATCCTGAAGTAGGCTTTATTATGTATGAAGAATTAATATTATGTACAACTGAATCATATGAAAAAGACATGCAATATCTAAAACTACTTAAAGCACTTTAACATTCAGCATGCCTGCCATCAACCCTCAAACTGTGCTCTTCATTGTTTGAGAATGGATTTCCTGGAGGGATTGCACTCGCTGCTACTGTGAGTCAATGAATAAGTGAATACGAAGAACTCCAAATCTGCAGTTAACTTGGATATCCCTGGTGAACTTCAAAACTTCTGGAGATTATGATCAATCCTACAGAGTTCCCAGGTATGCCAGTGCCAAACTAGAGATGTATCGGTTTTCATGGAATCTTTGAGGGAATCTGAGAGAGAGGAAGAAAAAAAAATCCAAGGAGCTTTGAGGTGTGCTATCATATTTGTTCCGTTGTATCATTCACCAAATTACAGGTTTCCCCGCTATTCGAAGGTAGAGCGTTCCTTTGAAACGGTTTGTAAACTGGAATATTGTAAAGCAAAGAAGCAATTACCATTTATTTATATGGGAAAATTTTGTGAGCGTTCGCAGACCCAAAAAATAACCTACCAAATCATGCCAAATAACACAAAACCTAAAATAACAGTAACATATAGGAAAAGCAGGAATGATCTGATAAATACACAGTATGTATAATGCATGAATACTTTTCTACAATTATTGCAGCACTGTCCACCATAGCGAAAATCTCACACAAGCGCTCTCGGCAGCACTCGCGGTAAAAACACACAGCGGACGCGCTCCCGGCAGAAGCACTCTTTCCAGTAACCTTTAAGCTATGAAGCTATCGAATAACACATAAAGATACACAGCCTATATAAAGTAGAAATAATGTATGCCCAGTGTAGTTTCACTTACCGGAATTGGGAAGACAGTGAGGACACTGATGATGGTGTGTTAGGCTGAGTTGTCAGAGGTTGGGGTGGTGGGAGGTAGAGGAGACTGGGGTATCATCTTATCATCGTCTGTTTCCATCAGGGCAGGCAGGTCACCACCTTCTATGTCTGCCTGCCTCAATGTCGAAGGTTGAGTTTCGTTGTCTGCTGTGGCTGATGTGGAAAGATTGAAAAAGGACAGTATGCTTGACTGCTTAACCTCGCGCAATTTTCTATCATACAGTTCTTTGTAAGCACTCAAACCGTCCTGCAAATATGCCCTAAATCTACGTACCCTTTCAAAGTTAAAGTCATACCTTTCTGCAATCATTGCAGCGTTGTCAATCGCAGCGAAAATCTCACGCAATTGCTTCCCATTCAGTTCCTGGACGTCTTCACTTTCGGGCCATTCGCTACTGCGTTCGGTTTCAATTGTTATCCTTTCCTCTTCTTCAGCTCTTCATCTCTCAGTTCTTGGTCAAAACCTCTTCAACATCATCTTCGTCAACTTCCACAAACCCTTAGCCAAACTCACTATGTCCTTCGTTCACCACGATTGAAACGCTTAATTATGTCTAGTTTTACGCTGAGTGTAACACCCTTACATGCTCTTTTAGGCTTTTCCGATACCTTAGAACTCATCTTGCTAACGGATACACAATATAAATCGACATAAAGCATAGATGCTCACAGGCACGTGTTTAAGCAAAGCTGACTAGAATGCAGTTCCGGGGGAGGAGCTTGGTTGCTGCATGCTGACTTTTTTTCGTAACAGTGAAAACACCTTCTGTTAGCGAAAACAGGTAACCAATGTAGGTCTTTCGTAACAGTGAGTTGACGTAAAGCGAACGTTCAAAAAGCGGGGGACACCTGTACATAAAACTGAAGAACACAATGTCTCTTGTCCTGTCAAATTGATTTGTAAAGATTATGAAGAGTTTGGGTCTGTGATGATTTAACAGATCTTTGCTTAAAAAGAGTCAGCTATCTCCAAGACAAGAACTAGTATAGGCGACAGCTCTGGCTTAAAACTCCAAATCATCCTCAAGTTTCTCAACTATCATTTGCTAATAGCTAAAGATGAATAGTTATATTTATCTAATAAGTTCCGCTGAAAGTCCATGGATTTGGAATCAATCACAAGATGCTGTAAACTGGAGCCAAAAGAAATTGCTGGAGGAGTCCAAATTCTATTGCATCTGCGGAGGAAAAGATTCACTGTTGTTTTGGTCCTGATGTAGGGTCGCAACTTGCATTGTTAACAGTTCATTTAAGTGAGTACCTGTAGCAACTTATTCTCTTCTAGAGTTTGATTTGTCTGATTCAGAAATTGAATAGAAAGTTGTCCGTTGAAAGTTGTCAAGCTAAAGCCATGCCATTGAATAAACAGTAAAACATTAATATAGAGAGCAAGAAATAGTTGAGAAACTGGAGGATGATTTTGAGGTTTAAGCCAGAGCTGTTTCCTACATTAGTTCTCATCCTGGAAATTCACACATGCATTCTTCTTTTTAAAACCCAGGTTATTAACTCTCACATGCCCTATTGGTAGGGTCTGTTTTGGCATATGGACAAAATAATTGGGTCAGTTGTTCATTTGTAGCATAGCTTGGATGCATTTTTATGTATGCATGGCATAGCATGAGCTCGTATGTCATTCATCTAAATTCCATTCCTAATGTTCCTGAAATTTTCTGTGCTTGGGTTTCATATTTTATTTGCAGGTGAAGGGTGAAATAACTAGCTTTTTTTTATAATGTGAAATCTGTGGGGCTACTGAGGGCTGCAGTTGATAACTACTTGGTCATTCAATGGCTGAATTGCTGACTTGTTGATCCACAGTTGAGGATTTCATTGGAGGCAGGTGAAATGCACCCATTTGCTCTGTCATTTAATTAGATGTACAATTATGTGACAAAAGGACTGAGGCTAAGAATTTGTTGTTGTCAGTCTTTGTAATTATTAAATTGGCTTCCTTTTTTTGTTCTACTGTGGATGTCTGCAAGAAAACAAATCTCAAGTTGACATATACATACTTCATAAATAAACTCTTCTCGAGCTTCCAGCAGGGTACAGTTATCGATTATAACTGACATTTTGATGACAAACTGCTATTTTCTTCTGGGATGATGCCTGGGTATGTCTAGCCGGTAGGTAGTATTTATACCCCTCATAGTCCGCCCCTCCTGATTGGTTGGTCCTTATCCAATCAGATTTCCGTTCTCCCACCTTGTTTACAACTGAATTCTAGTTCTTACTTGGAGCGAGACCTTCGTCTTTCTGAAACTTCTTTTCCTCTAGTTTTATTTCAGTGGCTTCCTTTACCAGGCAGTCCCAAAAGCCATAGGCTTTTTGTTTTGTGCCATAGTAGTTTTGTGCCGTTGAAGTCAACGCTAAGGCCATTGCGAATGCAGTGTTCTGTTAACACCAATTTCACTGGGTAACCCAAACAGACATACCTCCTCTGCTGTTTGATGTGGGTTTTACCATGCATCTTGTCTGACCGATATATGCTGTTCCACGTTCACAGGGAATCTTGTAAATGCCAGCCAACCTGATTCCCGGGTCATCTTTGATCTGCATAAGTTGTGTCTTAGCTTCCTTACGAGTTTGTGGATGGTATCAATCCAGTATTTCTTTAGGATCCTAGTGATCCTAACAGACACCATGGAAATATAGGGAAGACAGGAGGTAGCAATGGGTTCCTCCAAGTTCAGTTTCCTGGTTTTTCCATCTGCACTTTTTTTTTAAAGGGCCTGATTTCCTTCACCCTGTAGCCATTCTGTAGGAATGTCATGCATAATCATCTTATTTCCTTTGGGAGACTCTCTGGGTCTGAAATAGTTTTTGCATGGTTAATCAAAGCAAGGTCTCACTCTGAGGAAGAACTGGGATTTGATTGTAAACAAGGTAGGAGAGCAGATGATTGGATGAGGACTAACCAATCGGGGGGACGGACTCTGGGGGTATGAATGCCACTGGACTAGGTATACCCAGACATCATCCCTGAAGAAGATGGCAGAATTTGTCAATGAAACTTCAGTTATAATTGATACCTGAACCTGGCTAGAAGCCTGATAAGAGTTTATTTGTCATGTATGCTGGGAAAGCACAAGAACTTTTTCATTTACACACATTGATAATAAGTTTACTTTGAACTTGAAGATCTCCACATGCATCACAAATACTTGCATCTTTGAACTTCTTTGTATTCAGAAGAGTTAGAGTTTTGGAGTGGTCATGAATTACAATGAAGCCTTGCCAAATGATGAACTTCCTCACTCACTTTTGCTTCTGATTGAAGGTTTTATTTGAGCAGCAGGATTATATCCCACTTTATGTAGGTGTGTATGTGATTTGAGATTAGTATCTTGCTGGCACAGTTCCTAGTTGGCACTGGCTTGAATAGAATGTTATTTCAGCCCAAAATATAGTTTGAGGATTGTGGTTTGACATAAAATTAGTTCAATCTATTAATTTGAAACATGGGAAATTAATCTTGTTTAGCTCATGGTGCCTGATCTGCCATTGAAAGTTCGAAGTAAATGTGTTATCAAAGAATGTAAATGTTACCATATACTTCCTTGAAATTGATTTTCTTGCAGGCATTTACAGGAAAAACAGGAATGCACAGTTTTTTAAAAAAAACCTTACATAAATCGACTGACAAACGACCAATGTGCAAGAGAAGGCAAAAAGTACAATCTTAAAAAAAAATTACTCAGAGCATGAGTTGTAAAGTATTGTTGAAATTGAGTTTATACATTGTAGAATCAGTTCAGTGGTGATTGAAGTTATCCATGCTGCTTCAGGAGCCTGATGGTTGTAGGGAATAACTGTTCCTGAGCCTGGTGATGTGTGAGCTCAGGCTTCTGTACCTCACGCTCAATGGTAGTACTGAGAAGAGATCATGGTGTGGATGGTGGGAGCTATGATGGTTGCTGCTTTCTTGTGGCAGAAATGTGTTCAATGGTGGGGAGACTTTTGCCTGTGGACTGGGTTGTATCCACCACTTTCTGTAGTCTTTTCTGTTCCTGGGTATTGGTATTTGCATGGCATGCTATGATGCAGCCAATTAGGATGAGCTTCACTGTGTGTCTAAGGACGTTTGCCGAAGTATGTGGTGACATACCAAATCTGTGCAAGCATCTAAGCAAGTAAAGGGTCTGTCGTGCTTCCTTTGTGATGATACTTGCATACTGGTCCCAGGACAGGTCATTGATTAAGTTCATGGTTCATTTCTACTTTGTCATTTTCCTGCACCTTCAATTCTCTTATTATCCAGTAACTTATTGACCACCTATTTGTAAAGTCTGAGCTTTCACAGCCTCTGGGGTGGAGAGTTCGGAAGGATTATTATCCTTGAAAGAAATTTATCTTTGACCTCCACCTCCTCCCCCCCCACCCCACCAGCTATAGACACCTCAGCCAGGGAAGCTTCCTTCCTGTAACCAGCATGTCAAACTTTCAAAGGTATCTAATTCTTCTGAACTTCAGAAAGCATGGGTAGAATCTACTCAGTGTACCCTTGTGCAGCAGATCCACTGTCTTTGGCATCAGTTCAGTGAATCTTGGCTGCACTCCCTCCATGGCAAATGCACACTTTCAGGTAAAGATGTAATTCGTGTGGTTGTCTCTCCAGGCCCTATATGATTGCAGTACGACATCATGAATCCTGCTATAATAAAAGCCAGCTAATTTGCAGATTCCTTGTGCGGACTGACCTCCTTAGCATTTTGAACCTGAGTAGAACAGCAAAAAGTGGGTCACTGCGTGTGTGCCAACCATGATCCCCATCCAAACTTATCCCATCTACCTGCACATGTCTACCTCCGTCTACTTGCTGCCTGCTCATGTACACCACCTAAAATGGTTACTGTTTAAAATGAAGTAGTTATCTGCATTTGAATGTGAAGCTAAGTAGTCGGTCATGAGCAAATTGTACACATCATGTATACATAGCTTTGCAGAATGTCTTAATTGATGGTGATTGGACACTGGCATTCTCGATTGTTAACTCTTTGCCTTGACTAAATTAACACTTGGTTGTTTTTGAATGAATGAACAATTTATGCTTATATAATGTGAGTAGTCATAAAATTGTACAGCTGAGAAACAGGCCCTTTAGCCCATCCTGTCTATGCTAACCATCATACTTGTACTAATCCCACTTTCCTGTATTACCGTAGATGTCGGATTATAAGCCGCTACTTTTTTCCCACATTTTGAACAGCTTTGAACTCTGCGGCCTTTAATACGGAGCGGCTAATGCATGGTTTTTTTTCATGCCGCCAAAAACATTTTGCCTCGTAACAGTAGACCAATAAAATTGATGAGTAGTTCACAGAGGTCCAATGAAATTGTACGATAAATCAAGCGCACTTTCACAATTAAATTATTGTAAATCAGTCATTTGTACTCACCCTCATCAACATGGAAAACACTCGAAGAAAAGCATTGTGCTGCCTTTATGGCAGTTATTTAGTTTATAATATTTTCGCTTAGTAATTCATTTTCTAGTTAAAGTTAGAAGAGTTTTAACTATATTTGTTTTCTGTACTACATCGCGGGATGCTATGACGTCACACCCGGTTTCGCCGCGTCTTGTGGGAAAAATGCCGTTTACGATAAACGGGATGGCGGGGGGCGAGCGGCATTAGACCCGAGCGAGAACGCTGCTTTTAAGTTAAAGGCGATCAATAACTTTTCCTGGTAGGCTGCAGTATATATATTTTTTACCAGTCGTTAGGAGATATTGGAATGTTGTTCAGTAAAAAAGTATACGCAACGTATATTTAAAAGTAGCCGCGTTACAGGCACGGTTCGAAAAAAAGCATTTGCAATATGTATTTGTTTATGTTACCATATGGATTTAATTAAAAGTTAAAAAATCCTCACGTGTAATATCTTTCTGTGTAAATATCTCATATTACAACGTGGGACACCTGTGGCCGAAAATCCGGTGCGGCCTGTACAAGTAAAAAATTGATTTTCTTTCTAAAATTAGAGCCAGCGGCTTTTAATCAGGTGCGCTCTGTAGTCCGGAATCTACGGTAATTTCATAAATAGCTTTGAAAAGTTTCTGGCTATCTACCCATCATGCCTCTCTGAATTTTATATACCTCTATCATTTTATCCCTCAACCTCCTTTGCTGCAGGGAAAACTAGTATTTGCTCCTTAAAGTTGATGGGTGATTTTCAACTGCATTTGATGATGTAATTCTTGGAGAATTACCTTTCAACTTGTGTAGTGTTTGGATATTTACTCTGACATGCAATCAGTATAAGGATCTTGTACAGATGTGTAAAGTCCACATTTTCATTTCAACAGTTTAATTTGTCATAAAACTTTCAGACCTGCTGACAAAGGTCAGCAGTTTGTATTTGCATAGGATCAATAGGAAAATAAAATAATTTTTTAAAAACTTGAATTTACTAGAGCTGCTCATCTTGTTTTATCACCATTAATTTATGAACTTTAACATAAATCATGGGTTGTACTCTTTTTCTGCTGTTTCTTGTGATGCCAGTAGAGTGCTTAAACAAACTGTGTATGAAAGATGTGTCCAGATTTCCTTTAGTAGCTGCATTAATTTTGCCTATGTATTGTTAGAAGGCAACGCGAGCATCAATCAGCCCACCAATATTTGCACAGAACAGACAATGTATTTAAAACACAAAAATGTATGCTTGTAAACCTTTCTAGTTTACGATCATTGCCTGAGGTGAGTACAGTATTATATTGCGACCATTAATACTGTTTAAAACAATAATGAAAAGTTTATTTGACTGCTGGTAAAAGAGTAGTGCTGCAAGACAATTTCTCCCTAATATAGCAGATTTGACAAGGAACTTGGTCATACAACTTTGCCAGTGCTTTGAATGCCAATAGAATACACCTGAGACTGGCAGACTGGCATTGTGCTTGAGAACTGGGGATAGAGCAAATGGGCAGCTTCTTTTGTGTGATAATAACAATGACATATTACCATATAATATAAAACTTTAAAATGTCATGATTTGCAGTAGTTCCTAAAATGCTGTTTGTGTTGAAATGAAAAGCACCTTCAGAGCCAGTAAAAGTGTTACTGGGAGATGTATTCTGTAAAATTGCCCTGTTGGGAATTCGTGGTTAGTTGATGTGGGAAGGGAGAAGGCTGTGGTGCATGAAGTAGTCCTTCAGTGCTCTGCCTCTGAAACTACATCAGTGATTATAGAAGCAAGTCAATCAAGGCAAGTTCTATTCATCAGATACATTCAGATAAATTAAAGGAAAATTCAGAGTTGTTAGCCCTGAGTTGAAACCTCGAACCTAGGGGACTGGTGGATCACTTGGTCGGATCTCTACCCTTTGACTTGTCTGATATGGGCGACCCTACCAAGAGCCGAAGCATAAAGTCCTGACTCCAGCCAACGTAGCTCTCTGGATTATTGTGGTATGCATGTCTCCGAACTGTGACAAGGTTATGGCCCTCTTGGAGGTATTATTTGTGACTTTGCTCATTATAGATGTTGGTAAATTGAATATTTGTATTCTGGACTTATATCCTCCAAGAATGGTGAAATGCACAATAAGTTCCTTCTCCTCTGCAGTGTCTCCAAGATCATCACTGCAAGTAGTTCATACCCTCTGATTGCCAAGTAAATGTAATTTGGTTGTGAATAAATTGTAGTTTAGTGGCATGACTGCTGGTGAGAGCTAGAGTTAGATTGCCCAATCTCACTAACCTCTGCAATAAACGGAGGAAACATTTTATTGTGTTAGTGCTGGGAATGCAAAGTTGGCTTGTTAGCATTCAAATGATGAAAGACTGTTTGTAATGTTTGCATGTTTAATCATTAATAAAAATGGCCAGAAGCTGTCTTATTTAACTAATTGCTGCCTTGTCTTATAACTAATGAAGCAGCGAGAATTTGTGTTATGGTCGTCTACAAATGATTATGGTTCATTGATCAGAATTGGTGCCCTCCAATGGTATATATCCAAGAAAATGCCTTTCTTTTTTGGGTGATGCAGCTGACATCTCAATGTTCCTCGGCTTTCATAATTGCATTGGAATTCAACTTTTGCACCAATATATTGATGGGAAATGAATTAGTTAAGTTCGGTGACATTTACTGATATCAAATGAAAACGGGTATAACTTGCAAAACCCTGATTTGGTCTGAACCAGCATGTGAATAAGATGCTATTAAATTATTGGATTTGAAAACTTGACCTGATTCATGATATGTTCATAATATTCATAACCCTTGTTAACTTTTTAATGGTGCTTTAAAATGGAAGTGTTCATATTTAACAGATGTATATAGTGTTTACTGAATACTTGTTTGTTTTATGGGACTTTGTCTCCTATGACTAATGTTTGAGTCTCAGTTATAGATGCTGGCTGACCCGCCGAGTTCCTCTAGCATTTTGTGTGCATCTTTAGGATATTTACAATGCTCTCCACCATGAAGCCTGATGTAAGGTGTTGATTTTTGCCTTTCTGTTTCCTGTTATTAATTCCCTCATTCTTGACCTCTAGTGGCCATGAACTTGGCTATCTTCATCCTTTTTATATAGCTGTATTTGCCCTTGCTCTTTGTTTTGATGTTACTTGTTAAGTTCCCTTTACATCAAATTTTTAATTTCTGATTACTGTTTTGTGAAGGATTCCCGATCCTGTGATCTACTATTAGGTCTTGCCGTTCTCTTTCATCTGGTTTAAGATTTATTATTTTCCTGGACAACCTTATTAGCCATGGATGGTCCATCTTTCTCATGGAATCCCCCTTTCTAATTAGGGCAAGTTTTAGTAAGTTTTGTGAACTGACTGTTGAATGTTTACCACTTTTAATTCACTGAACGAAACCCGAGTCTATTTACCTGTTCCACTTTGGACAGCACCCCCCCCCCCCCCCCCACATCTAGACTCTGACTATATCCATTGGGAATTGTAACCACAGAATCTTTTATTGCACATGACCAAATCTAGGACTGCCTGCTACCAGTTCGGCGCTCTAACATTCACCACTGGGAAGCAATCCCTGACACACTTCTTTAGTTTTGTTTAGTTCATTGTTTTAGTTCTTTTGTGTGCCTTTAATATTTATCCACTACTGCTTTGTCCTCAATGTGTTTTGACTTCTATTATAGTATTTTATTGGTAATGTTTGTTAGCTGATTTCTCATGATACAGAAACGTTAGGAACTCTTGGAAGTAACATTTCCAAGTTATAGCCTTATGTTTCCTTTTTCCTTTAAGGGCAGATGCTGGTGTTTGTCTGACCTTTTGTTTTTATAGACAATGTAATCCAAAAATAAAATTACCAGCATGAACTATGACATTAGTTTATATTTAAAAAAAGAGTTATTTCAGATTCTGAGACTAGCTGATCATTGTGTTGACTTGTACAAAACAGCTTGTGCATCTGATGACTTTATGGGTGACCGGTGTTATGTTTCTTTATTGGGGTCTGGTGATCTTTTTTTTCTCATTTGCCCTATGCTTAAACTTTGAATCTGGAAAATTGTTCATTTCTGGCTAGAAGAGTACTCTATACTCAGAAATCAATGGATATAGCTGTGAAGCACTGGGATTTCAAACAGTGAATAGCTTTACAAGCTATTCAAAGAATATGACACTCCATTTCCATAATATTTTTATCAAATAGAACCACATTGATCAGAAACCATTTGTTTGTTCCATGTTGGGAAGTGTGGGCAATAGTGTTTGAATATTACCTCATGTTAGGGTAATGTTTTACACTATCCTGAAGACCATGGTTGACAATTTCCCCTACTGTTGCCCCCTCCCCAAAATAGATGTTGCTCAGCTGCTGAGTTCCTTCTGTAGCTTGTTGGTTTGCTTCAGATTTCAGGATTGATGAAGAATCTCAGCCGGAAATAAATGTCAATTGATCATTTCCCTCCATAGATTCTGCCTGACCTGAGTAACTGAAGGGTTTTGTATGTTGCTGCATGACATAGATGGTGTTGCTGCTGGCTGAGAGAAGGTGGTGAAGGCATATTGTTCCAACTGATTTATCAAGAATAAGTGCAGTATGAAAATATGAAAAGACAGTAAAAATAACAGTGAAATTTTACTGGGCTTGACTTTTGAGGAAGTGATGCAAATGAAGAGGGTCTTACTGTCTTTACAACAATGATACCGTCAGCCAAAATGCTTCTTAGTGCCTGTGTATTGTTGTAATACAACAGTTACAACAATTGCATAAATGCCACCTATTCATGGTGTTCAAGGAGTTAACTTCTCACCAAGGTTGAAGAGCGCTAACTTCGGGCTCATGTGACGAGCTACTTTTGACAACAAAATGATTTGACACATTGATCCAGGCAAATATATTGAAACATGGCTCTTAGTGTTTCAGATGTTTTTTTGTTTATCCTGTAAAAGGATCTGTTCTTGTGAGTCAGATTTTCTGTTTTGTTGGATCCACACTGCTATTTTCTATAGTAATTAATTCACAAGAATTGCTCTTGGAACCTTGCTGATGAGCCTTTCTTCATTGCTGAGATTGCACATATCTGTTCAGTCTTCAGTCCTCTAATAAAATTGCTACGTTTTCATGTTCAACATTGTCTTAATTCATGTCAAAAACATCTTCAGTTAATTTTTAATTCATTGGCCATTTTCAGCAGGATCCAACCACCAAACTCATCTTTATCTACCCCTACTCTCCGCTTTCTGTAAGGATCACTCCCTTCATAATCCCTCCCAGCATTTATCCCTGCAAGAACAGAAATGCTACAAATGTTCATTCACCTTCCCCCTTGCCTCCATTCAGAGCCCCAAAATAAATCTCCCAGGTGAGGCAGCACTTAAGTTGCAAATCTTGTGGGGTCGTCTATTGTCTCTGGTGATCCATTGTGACCTCTTCTACGTTGGTGAGACCCGGCGTCAATTGGGGTTCCTCTTTATCTCACACCTTTGCTCCATCTGTAGAATTTCCCAGTGACCAACCATTTAAATTCCAATCCCCATTACTGTTCTGACATGGCCTCCTTTATTTACTGCCGCAGTGAGGCCACCCTCAGGATGGAGGAGCAACCTGATGGCATGAACATTGATTTCTCCTTCTGGTAATATTTTTTATTTCCCTCCCCCTTCCCTCTTGTATTCCCCTCTCTGCCCTCCTGTTTCTCTTCCTCACCTGCCTATCACCTCCCCTTGGTATGCCTCCTTCTTCCCTTTGTCCCATAACCCACTCTCCTCAGATCCCTCCTTTACCAGTCCTTTACCTTTCCCACCCACTTGGCTTCACCATCTCTCCTCCCCCCCCCCCCCCCTTCCCTTCCAGCTACAATGAAGGCTCTCAGCCCAAAACATTCATTCTATTGATGCTGCCTGACCTGCCGAGATCCTCTGGCATCTTGTGTGTGTTGCTCTGGATTTCCAGCATTTGCAAGATCTCTAAGATATAAATTTGTTTATTTTTCTGTGAAGGCTCTTGTGCTACTCATGAAGAAAATTAAATGGTGGAAACATGCTTCATGATTTAAGCAATCTTACATGTGCGAATAGCACTTGTCTATTTCTTATGCATTGCCACCGACATGAATGTCCTTGTTTAATGCTCTTCTTCCAGGGCTAACTTCGCATCTGCTATCTGATCTCATATTGTAGGCAGTGGTGTCACCTGTGTCCTGGTATAGACCTTTACCCTTATTTTGTTCCTTCATGAATCAAACTTTTTTGGAAAATTTTACCTTATGGATTAACACTTTTCTTGATTTGCTAAATTCTTCTGTTTAAAATTAGGAGATGTGCAGTAAGAGAGGGTGTGGAGAGCAGCTTTCCAGGCTATTTCCCTTCATTGTTGTAGCTTTCCACTTTTAACAGCAGCACTGTGTGACTGCTGCAAAGGACCAGAATGTACTTTGTGTAAATTACTGCAGACCCATTCAGAGGCTACTTGACATTTTGTCCTATATCTTTATTGATCATGGAAGCTTATTTTGGATTCAGTCATCAAGAGAAAGTTTGTAGGAGTTGCTGAATCTGAAAAAAAAATTGCTTTGAATTGTGGGTGACCTCACTTTGCATTCAACAAGCAAAGGTTTTGTACAGTGTTCATTTTGGCAAAAAGACTTTTCGTAAATTGCACAGTCAGCGGATCCTGGATTATTTTGTTGGCTTAATCCTCTGTCTAACTGTTTTACATTCCTGTTGCACTTGTTGGTCAGTGACCATCCTACATAATGAAATGCTTGTTTAAGTAATCAACTTCGTCACTCTCTGATTAACGTTCTGATGATTGTTTTCTCTTAAAACATAAAAGAAGCAGTGAAAAGCACATGATCCTGTCTCAGAGCAATAATTCCTGTTTTGTGGAATGTGCACACTGTTCTTGTGATGAATGAATATGATATGAACTTGAACAAGAATAACCTGTTATTGTTTGATACAACAGGTCAAGTGGACAAGGTGGATTTGGATTTGTGCAAGTCTTTTGATAAAGTCTCATGTAGGATGTTGCTGAGAAAGTTTAGTGCACATGGTGTTGGCTACAATATGCAGTGCCAGCATGGTTTGATAATTGGCTCATGTAGAAAATAAAGAGCAGAAATTAATGGAAATGTCTCAGCTTGCTTAATGTATTGTGGGCTTATCAGAGAACTTGGTACTAAGGCTCTAACTCTTACAAATGTGAGTTTTTTGAGGAGGTAACAAAGTTGATTGAGGGCAGGACAGTGGATGTTGGATACCTGGACTTCAGTAAAGCTTTTCACTAAGGCCATTGTGGTAGGCTGATCGAGAGGAGGTTGGATTCAAAATTGGCTTGGCCATGGGATGAGAAGATAGTGGTAAGGGGGTGTTATTCTTGCTGGAGATCTGTGATCAATGCTGGGACCTCTGTTTGTGATTTGGATGGAAATGTAGTTGGGCTGATGAAAAACTTTGCAGATGATACAAAACTTGGGTTGTGGAAAGTAAAGACATCTGTCAAAGGTTTCAATGTTAGAAATGTGGACAGAGAAGTAGCAAAAGGACTCTAATCTGGACAAGTGAGGTGTTGCACTTCTGGAGGTCAAATGTAAGAGGAAAATGCAGGGAATGGGAGTTTTGATCTTAAGGTGCAAGTTTATAGCTTCGTGGAAGTCATAGCACAAGTAAAGAATGTGTACCGCATACCTGCCTTTATCTCTCAGGAGTTGAGTCCCATTTGGCCGCATTTGGAATAACGGATACAGTTCCAGTCACTGTTTTTATTGGGTGGACATGGAGGCTTTGCAGAGGATGCTGCAGAGGTTAACCACAAGGTTGCTGGATTGCAGAGGATTAGCATTTGGAGAAAGTTGGGTTGTTTTATCTGGAGTGCTGGAGGTTGATAGAACTATGTAAAATTAAGAGAGTGTGGCAACCCACTTTCTGCGCAGGCGAACCGGCTCACAAATAGCCAGCGCGCTGGGGGAGACTTTGGTAATGCACCTCTGACGTCATTTCCGCCCGGAGAGGGCGGGCGCTAGGGATTAAATGCCAGCGCCGCGAAGTTTGAATAAACTAATCTCGAAACGACTTACGTGTCGTTATTTCAGCGCTGTGTGTAGCACATCGCTACATTGGTGATCCCGATGGTCCAAATGGTATTTGGACCAAAGATGACCGACTCTTCATCTGTTCACACAGTTTCGCTAAAACTGCCGACTTTCTGGACGCTGCGACCACGCGTGTGGTTTAGCCAAGCAGAAGCCCAGTTCCAGATTCGGCAGATATCCTCTGATTCCACGCGTTACTACCACGTGGTGAGCGCCCTTGACCAGGAGATGGCTGCCCAGGTTGAGGATTTCATACAGTCGCCCCCGGAAGAAGGCAAATATGAAGCATTCAAAGCGCTGCTCATTGGGACCTTTGGCCTCTCACGGCGTGAGTGAGGTGCCCGCCTGCTTCACCTGGACGGTTTGAGAGACAGACTGCCGTCAGCATTGATGAACAAGATGCTGTCCCTGGCTGATGGACACACGCCCAGCCTCATGTTCGAGCAAGCGTTCCTAGAGCGACTGCCCGAGGACATACATCTGCTGCTGGCCGACGCAGATTTCAGCGACCCCCGGAAGGTGGCGGCCCGGGCAGACGTGCTGTGGAAAACCAAGAGGGAGAGCATGGTGTCCGTCGGTCAGATTACCAGGCCACGTGCCCAACAGCAGACCAGACCAGTTCCGGCACACAACGCAGAGGCAGGAGTGAGGAGGCCAGTGAACAGTGGTGTTTCTACCACCAGTGGTGGGGCACAAAAGCCCGCCATTGTCGCCCGCCCTACAAGGGCCATGGCCATGGCCAGGGCCAGCTGCCGCTAATGACTATGGTGGCTGGCCACCAGGACAGCCTCTTGTACGTCTGGGACAACAGTCAGGACGCCACTTCTTGGTCGACACCGGAGCGGAGATTAGCGTCTTGCCCCCGACGGGGTACGACACCCGCAACAGGAAGCCAGGACCCACCCTGAGGGCCGCAAACGGCAGCACGATATGGACCTACGGCACCCGCACAGTGCAGCTGCAGTTCAGCGCCAGCCGGTTCACGTGGGACTTCACACTGGCCGAGGTGGCCCAACCACTCCTGGGAGCGGATTTCTTGCGAGCTCACAGCCTGCTGGTCGACTTGCAAGGGAAAAGACTGGTACATGCCGAGACTTTCCAGACGTTCTCCCTGGCTGAAGCCAATTTGTCGGCCCCACACCTGGACTCCATCACGCTGTTGGACAACGAATTCACCAGAATCCTGGCGGACTTTCCATCGATTCTGGCACCGCAGTTCACGGCAGCCATGCCCAGATATGGGGAACAGCACCACATTCCGACCCAGGGACCACCCCTCCACGCCCGCGCACAAAGGATTCCCCCGGAAAAGCTCCGCCTGGCAAAGGAGGAGTTCAAGAGGATGGAGGAATTGGGGATCGTACAGAGGTCTGACAGCCCATGGGCCTCCCCCCTGCACATGGTGCCCAAAGCAGTCGGGGGTCGGAGACCATGAGGCGACTACCGCAGACTGAATGAGGCTACCACTCCAGACCGCTACCCCGTGCCGCACATACAGGACTTTGCAGCAAACCTGCATGGGCCAAGAATCTTTTCCAAAGTAGACCTCGTCCGGGGATACCATCAAATCCCGGTGCACCCTGAAGACATCCCCAAAACAGCATTCATCACCCCGTTCGGCCTGTTCGAGTTCCTCCGAATGCCGTTCGGCCTGAAGAATGCCGCACAGACGTTCCAGCGGCTAATGGACGTGGTGGGATGCGACCTGGACAACGTCGTGGCGGATGCACTCTCCAGACCAGCTGTCCAGGCCCTATCCCTGGGGGTGGACTATGCAGCACTGGCAGAGGCACAGCAGGCAGACGACGAGATGCCCAGCTACAGGACCGCAGTCTCGGGTTTGCAGCTGCAGGACTTTCTCGTAGGCCCAGGTGATTGGACCCTCCTGTGTGACGTGGCTACTGGCCAACCTTGCCCCATCGTCCTGGCAGCCTGGAGGCGGCGAGTTTTCGACCATACACGGTTTGGTGCACCCATCTATCAGGACAACCGTCCGGCTGGTCTCCAGCAAGTTCGCGTGGCACAGACTTCGCAAGCAGGTCAGTGAATGGGCCAGAACGTGCGTGCAGTGCCAAACAGCCAAAGTGCAGCGGCACACTAAAGCCCTGCCGCAGCAGTTTGAACCCACCCACCAGAGGTTCGACCACATTCATGTGGATATCGTGGGCCCCCTACCAGTGTCCCGAGGAGTGCGGTACCTCCTAACTATGGTAGACCGGTTCTCGAGGTGGCCAGAGGCGGTCTCGCTCACCAACACATCTGCCGATTCCTGCGCCCGAGCACTGATCGCAACCTGGGTAGCACACTTCGGGGTACCAGCCCACATTACCTCCGACAGAGGCGCCCAGTTCACCTCCAGCCTGTGGTTGGCTGTGGCCAGCCTGTTGGGAATGCAGCTACACCACACAACTGCCTACCACCCACAGTCGAACGGACTGGTGGAACGCTTCCACCGTCACTTGAAGTCGGCTCTCATGGCCCGCCTGAGAGGACCTAATTGGGTGGATGAGCTTCCCTGGGTCCTGCTTGGAATTCGTACAGCGCCCAAAGAGGATCTGCACGCCTCATCGGCCGAGTTGGTGTACGGCGCGCCCCTGGCCGTCCCGGGAGAGTTCATACCAGTCCCAAGGGGGCAAGAGGCAGAACCTGCAGCAGTCCTGGACAGGCTACGCGAAAGGCTCGGCAACCTGGCCCCCATACCAACTTCACAGCACGGACGGACCCCAACCCATGTACCCAAAGACCTGCAGAACTGTAAGTTTGTCTTTGTATGAAGGGGCGGACACCGGGCACCGCTACAGCGGCCGTATGAGGGGCTATTCAAGGTGATCAACAACAACGGGTCCACGTACGTTCTGGACATTGGGGGGAGAGAGGAGGTTTTCACGGTGGATCGACTCAAACTAGCCCACGTGGACTTGGCGCAGCCGGTTGAGGTTCAGGCACCATGGCGCAGAGGCAGACAGCCAAACAGAGACTGATCCAGACTGTGGACATTGGGGGGTGTATCACCGGTTCTGGAGGGGGTTATGTGGCGACCCACTTTCTGCGCAGGCGAACCGGCTCACAAATAGCCAGTGCGCGGGGGGAGACTTTGGTAATGCACCTCTGACGTCATTTCCGCCCGGAGAGGGCGGGCGCTAGGGATTAAATGCCAGCGCCGCGAAGTTTGAATAAACTAGTCTCGAAACGACTTACCGACTGCGTGTCGTTATTTCAGCGCTGTGTGTAAGCACATCACTACAAGAGAATCTTTCTACCCAGTCAAGTAGAAAAGGGCATAGCTTTAAGGTGAGGAGAGAAAAGTTAAAGATTTTGAGGCTTTTTTTTTACAGAGCATTAGATGCCTGAAATGTGATGGTGGAAGCAGATATATGGCCTTTTTCTTGTTTATGCTATATTCTCTCTACCCATGAATATTGGAAATTGGTCACAACCAGAATGTGCAGTTATGTTTTCAAAGAATGTATTCTCTGCTATTCAGTATCCAAAGTATTTTACTCCACAACCTGTACATGGTGTAAAATATGAGCATCATTGGTTATCTTCTGTTTGTTCTTCATTCAAAATCAGCTTTAGTATCACTGGCAGATGTCGTGAAATTTGTGTGCAGCAGCAGTACAATGCAATACATAATTAAAACTGAATTACATTAAGATATGTACACACACATTCTCGCTCTCGCTCTCCTACCGTCTCGCCCCTGCTTATGCAAGTTAACCTACTAACCAGCTTGCCTTTATGATTTGGGAAGAAACTGGCATGATCATAGGGAGAATGTGTAAGCTTCATGAGGACAGCAATTGAGGTCAGATTTGAACTGTGCTTATCTGCATATATGGCTGTGTTCAGGTATATTTCCAGAACTCTTTGCACATGATTAATTTCTTGGTTATCTTGGTCACTTGTTATCTTTTTGCTTGAATTGTTATTTATCTTCAAGATGGTGTCAGCGACAAACATAACTAACAGTGATGTTCAGCAGACAGTTCACGAAGCTTTTAAATATACTTATACTAATCTGTGTTCTATTGAAGTCTAATTTATATTTTGATGTGTTTTTGGGTTGAATGAGCGATCTGGCATTTGTGCTGTCTCAAAGGGAATTTAACGTGGTTAAGAATGGAGCGTGCCTAAAAGTGGAGCACGAACCCATGATTGCCTTCAATTCTCAACCAGCTCACTGATTAAAGTGTTGAGCAATGTTGAAATCAATGAGGACAAAGGTGGAAGGCATGTGATTGTTTAGCACCATCTGAATCTTTGAATCTCTGTCTAGCTGTCAATCTTCCTCTCCTATTCTCTCACTGCTGCTAGAGGAAGGTGACAGAGTCTTGGGTCTTGGGCTAGGTTTGATCGGGTGTGGTTTATGGATTTTTTAAGAGGACTGCAGTTCATGTCATGTCTTTCTAGTTTTTGGTTAATCTTTTTTAAAATTGCTATTTTGTGCAATTTTGATTGAGGCAGACTGGCTCTGCAGTCAACGAATGACACAATAAATAGAACTAAACTGATCTAAACTGAACATTCCTAGACTGTTTTGAGTACTCTGCAGTTTGATGAGCAAATAACAAATGGTTTTGCAGTTTGAGTGTTGGGTGGGTGATGTTTTCTTTGACCGGGTTCCACAGGTTAAATGACAGGTTACCTGTTAAGTAACAGGTATAGAATAAAACCAAGAAAGTGCTGAATGTCTAAAATCTGTCTAACTCTTCAGTGTTTCCCTGTAGAAATTTACAGTTGCCATTTTGTCTATTTTGCGTACTTTGGCATTGTTCATAGAATTCACCATTTGAATGCACATTTATTTGAACTTTAGGGTGTCTTGCTCAATAGTCCTTGGCTTACAAGCTGGGTAATACAGAGAAAATTAAAAATTGTATAGTACATTTAGTGATCTTTTCATAATATTGGAAAAGAATATTTTGAACACCAGCATTGCCGACAAAAATCTGAAGCCGTTAAAGTCATGCTAGTGGAAACTGACAAGAAATGAAGAGTCAAATTGAGTGAAACTCTGGAGAGTAGTTTGTCTGGTTGTTCATAAATCATTCTTGATGGAGGAATGCAATTATGGCCAGAGAGAAATTCTGCTATCTGCCTGTTACTGATAGCATGCTGGAGGTACAGTGGAAACATTGTTTGATGATTTCTGTTTAAGTACAACTTTAATGAATGTCTGTACAGATCTGATTTTTCTTTCATTGCTTATGAATAATATATACTGTAATGAAATGTAACTAAGGTCAGAGAGAGAGAATCTGATGCAGATCCACAAATGAAGAACTGCTGAAGGGCAGGATTTTTTGTCATTTAGCTGACCTTTGACCGAACTCTGGTTCCAGCATTTGTTTGGCATCTCTCGGTACCTTTAGCTTACAGAAATCAACCACACTCAGACTTTAAAATTATTAATTGATGAAACATCAGTTAATATTTTCAGCAGCAAGTTCCAAGCTCTGTCAATACTTGTGTGTACATATTTACTGGTGAAAAGCCTGAGACATTTTGACATTGAATCAACCAGGGTTTGATCGCTTATACCATATCCTTGTTCCATCAACTGAGCTTGTTATTGCATCGGAGAAATTCTGTTGGTTTCACTACATTTTGTTAAAACCAAGTCTCTTTCCCCCCCTGAACTCTGATGGAAGTCTATCTAAAATGTTAACTATTCCTCTTTCCATAGATGCTGCCTGACCAGCATTTTCAAATTGCTTTTTCTTTTAACTCAATGTGGCTCAGATGTCCTTATCCTCCTCATTAAGCTTAACCAGCTGGGAAGTCCCAGCACCTTATCAGTAGCAGCTTATTACATAGACTTAGAAGCTTAATTTACAGCTGTTCAAGCATTTCACATAATCCTATCATAGGTAATCACTTTGTTCTACATATCCCCTCGCTCCACCTATCCTGCTGAAAACTCACCTGCATTTCTTCTGAAGAGAAACAATAACTGTTTCACTTTCCATAGATGCAGCATGACTCAGTTTTACTGGCATTTTTTGTTTTGTTTCTGATTTCCAGCATTGCAGTTTTAAATTTTTATAGCAACACACACAAGATGCTGGTGGAATGCAGCAGGCCAGGCAGCATCTATAGGGAGAAGCGCTGTTGACATTTCGGGCCGAGACCCTTCGTCAGGATGTTTAAATTTTTATATGGGGTTTCTACTTGCTATTCCTGCTCATGAGTCAGTAAGTTCCCGACTTGATGCCCACTTGTTCCAGTCAACATCCTGCACCCAAGTAGCTTGGCAGCGAAACAAGAACCTTGTTGGAGGAACTTGATGAGTCAGACATTATGTGCAGAGGCAGTGGGATTGCTGTTGACATTTCGGATTGAGACTCGATCAGGACAGGGCAGGAACCAGGAACCATGTTCACTCATTGGATCCTCCTTCCCCCAACCTTGGAATGTGCTGACAAAGACTTTTGGAACTGTTTTCAATGTTTTGATAGTCAGATAATAAACGCAATATTGTTTTAAATTTAAATGTAAAAAATATTTTCATTAAAATGCTTTAATAAAATAATTTAAAATAAGTTGCTATTTTTCATGCAGTCAGTGACCCCATTATATAGGTTTCTGGTTCTTGTGCCAGGCAGTGTTTGGTGTTTGATGTGTCTGTCCTGCATGTGAACACTGTCAGTGCCTGACCTTTGACTCTGAGTAGACTTGAATGTTTGACAATTTCTGGCTGGAAGCTTGGGGAAATGCAGAGTAACAAATTGCAGAGAGTTGATGGAACTGTTGGTCAGAAATAGGCTCAGTGTATGTCAGTCAATTCAATCCTGAAGTCTTAAGAACTGAACCCTGGTTCTGAAGACCTTTATCCTCTGCTCTGTCAGGAGCAAGTTCTCTGAGGAGAAAGTTCCTATTGTCAAGTGACAAATAATTAGTTTGCTTTAAAGTACCTGCCTGAAATTCACTAAAGTCAGTGTCACTTCAGTCTTTTTCTCTCTGCTGTCCCAGTGGTTTCAGTAGATCCTGCTGGAAAGCACTCACTGCAGGCAGCATCGACAAAACTGACTCTGATAATTGAATGGTTGGGTTGACATAAGTGTCAAATGACCAGCAGCTGCTGATTGCTTGAGAGGTTATCAGCTATGAACGTAGTGTCTGTTCGTCAATGATGCAGTTTTGTATGTAAGCTGATAATGGTTTCAGAAACCAAGAAACCTTCATATTTGTTCACTCAGTCATGGCAGATGTTTTATCCTGGACCACTTTTCTGCATTGACATGGACTGCTAA
Organism: Hemitrygon akajei; assembly: GCF_048418815.1. Lineage (NCBI taxonomy): Eukaryota > Metazoa > Chordata > Chondrichthyes > Myliobatiformes > Dasyatidae > Hemitrygon > Hemitrygon akajei. The sequence goes on from NC_133144.1 coordinate 2,133,481, forward strand.
ATTTAAACTCCTCCTTCCCCTCCTGGGGATGAAATGTATTTGTCCTGATTGCTGACCCCTGTTTTCAAACTAACAAGCAAGCTGGGGGAAATATCCCGGTATCTCCTCTGTCTAGATCTCAAAAAAATTAGTACGTTTCAAGTAATCGCGTAATGTTGAATGTTTCTTGGCTGTTGATGTCCTATGTAAAGCAGCTTCCTGTGGAAAAGGAAATGCTTAAGGGAAGTGATAAGCAAATCTGTTATTGTTACAGTAATACTTTATTACACTAAACATCTTCAAAGTTTAAAAACTAAACTTGGAGTGGCTGGTTAGTTCTTTCCATGTTCCTAATGTAAATATTTTAAATTTGCCTAGCTAGGGTGATCCGCAATCTCTCCCCTTTCCAACCACAAACACTGAGTACATTGTTATCAGGACATTCCTTCAGGCCTGCAGATAACTTTGCTAATTGGTTGTTTGGAATGAGTTACTATGTTGGCTTTAGAAAGGAATTTAAATGCCATAGACAAATAGTTTTCCCTGCCAGAAACATGCTGCAGATCGATTTCTTCATTTATCAGTTATCATTTACTGCAAATAATGGAAGTTGTCACTCTGAAGCTAGTGCTAGAAAATAATGATTGAAGCTGATTAATCAAGCTGATTTCTTCATCAAAATATACAATCCTGAGAGATCTTCACAATGGATGTGGAGATGTTTCCTCTTGTTTGGGAGAATCTAGAACTGGGGGAAAGGGTTACTGGTTTAAAAGTGGGGGTGGGTGTTTGAGAGGAGGGTAATTTCTTTCTGATCTTGCAAATTTTAAGTATGTGAATCAGAGGCATAGAGGGTTGCAACTAAATGGAGTTCTATGGCAGACATGGATGAAGTAATCTGAAGAGCCTGCTTCTGTACTATGTGATTGTGAGCTGTTGGAACTCTCACTCAAGGGCAGTGGAAGCAGAGTCTGAATGCTTTATTAAAGGTTTCTGATAAGCCAGGAGGTGAAAGGCTGGAATGCAGAGCTGAGCCTCCAGTCTGATATTTGAGTGGTGAAGCTTGCTGATGGGAGCGAGGTTCTGAATGGCCCTCCAGATGTCTTTGTTCATCTTGATGCTAATGGGAATGCAAGAATTTGCAATCAGCCTGCTTCTTGGGAATCAAATTTGGCTATAACTCTGGAAATATTGATTGAATGTTTAATAGGTAAATCAGTTTTTAGATATCTTTCATAATGTAGGATTGTACGGATCGGAGGCAGAATCTCCAACGCCATGATAATGAGCACGGGGGGGGGGGGGGCCCAGGGCTGTGTGCTCAGTCCACTGCTGTTCACTCTACTGACCCATGACTGCTGCAACACACAGCTTGAACCACATCATCAAGAACGACATTTCAGCTTACAGAGAGGAGGTGCAGCGGCTAACGGACTGGTGCAGAGCCAACAACCTGTCTCTGAATGTGAACAAAACAAAAGAGATGGTTGTTGACTTCAGGAGGGCATGGAGCAATCACTCCCCGCTGAACATCGACGGCTCCTCGGTAGAGATCGTTAAGAGCACCAAATTTCTTGGTGTTCACCTGGCAGAGAATCTCACCTGGTCCCTCAACACCAGCTCCATAGTAAAGAAAGCCCAGCAGCGTCTCTACTTACTGCGAAGGCTGAGGAAAGTCCATCACCCCCCCCCCCCCCCCCATCCTCATCACATTCTACAGGGGTTGTATTGAGAGCATCCTGAGCAGCTGCATCACTGCCTGGTTTGGAAATTGCACCATCTTGGATCGCAAGACCCTGCAGCCGATAGTGAGGTCAGCTGAGAAGATCATCAAGATCTCTCTTCCCGCCATTACAGACATTTACACTTCACACTGCATCCGCAAAGCAAACAGCATTATGAAGGACTCCACGCATCCCTCATACAAAATCTCCCTCCTGCCATCTGGGAAAAGGCACCGAAGCATTCGGGCTCTCACGACCAGACTATGTGACAGTTTCTTCCCTCAAGCTATCAGACTCCTCAATACCCAGAGCCTGGACTGACACCCATTATTTGTTGTAATGCCTTCACTTTATGCAGTCCTGGGTAGGTCTGTAGTCTAGTGTAGTATTTTTTGTGTTTTTTTTTACGTAGTTCAGTCTAGTTTTTGTACTGTGTCATGTAACACCATGGTCCTGAAAAACATCGTCTCATCTTTACCATGTACTGTACCAGCAGTTATGGTCGAAATGACAATAAAAAGTGACTTGACTTGTGCCAAACTGAATTTCACTGGATGAAATAGATAGAATATGTCAGGCACTTTGTCCATAGTGAATTGTTATAAACAGCTGTAGATTGTCAGATGATTAATATTGACTGGAAAAAGTGAGGTAACTCCCTGTTGTTATTAGAGCATCTTTCGGCTCCTGTATGAGCAGGCAGCTGAGGGATGGCACAGAGGCAGCTGAATTGTCTCGAAGGCCTGCACTGGAGTACCAGTCTTGATTTCCATTGTTAGCACTAGCTTCAGAGTGACAACTTTGATTATTTGTAGTAAATGATAATTGATAAATGAAGAAATCAATTTGCAGCAGGTTTCTGGCAGGGAGAACTATTTGTCCATGGCATTTAAATTCCTTTCTAAAGCTATCATAGTAACTCAGTTTAGTTAGTTTGTTGTCATTTAGAAACCATAAATGCAAAGCAGTTTAAAAAATGAGACAATGTTCCTCCAGAATGATATCACAAAATCACACAACAAAACAGACTACACCAGAAAATCCACATAACGTTTGGTAATCCCCAAATCCAGAGTCCAGAGAGGCTGCTGCGTATTAATATTGTGCTACCATCTTAGTGCGTTCCCGGGAAAGGAGCTCCAAACCCACCAGACAAAACAAGACTACCCAGACAAACCAAGTCAGGAGACCAACTCTATCACCCAACAAACCAAAAACTAAAGCTACAAGACCTAACCAAAACCACATAGTCACATATAGTTAACATATAGTTACAACAGTGCAGACAGTACATAATTGATTTTAAAAAAACAGACCATGGGCACAGTAAAAATAGTCCAAAGGCTATAAGTTCGAAAGAAACCACCACACAGTTTCCACAAGTCCTCAGGGTCCTGATAGACTCGTCATCCCACGTAGGCGGCAGGAGGGAATACCCCCGCTATGGATTTCCAAGGCGCCGTCGGACTCAGCCTCGCAGATGCAGCACACAATGAAAGCTCTGTCGGACCCAGCCTCGCAGACGCAGCACAGAGTGAAAGCGCCCCGACTGCAGCAGATTCTGAGTCCGTCGAACCTCCGAGCCTCTGACCATCCCCTCCGGCACAGCCTCTCTGAGCACCATCCTCTGCCAAGCGCACTACGATGCCCCCGCCAACGGCCACCGGCAATGCGACCCTGAGGACTGGGGGCCTATTCTTCTCAGCAGAGACCCGGACCTCACAACAGCAGCAGCAATGAAGAAGGCCTTCCTGGAGATTTCCAGATGTTCCTCTGTGCTCCCACGTCCGTTTTTCATCAGATTAGGATTGTGCATGGCACCACACTTAACAAATAACAGATATCAACTCCGGAGAGGTCACTGCAAACTGCACCGCATCGCCATCTTGCAGGACTCATACCAAACAACCAATTAGCAAGCACTGCATCTGGGATATACAATTCAGGGTTCTGCCTCTGTAGCTATGCTGGCTTTTCCATCTCCTCTAATTACCAAAAGGAAGTTAGCACTGCTTCCTTTTGGGAGTGACAGAATGGTTGTGTCCACATTCTCATTTAGTGCATGGAGCACAGTGATTTCAACTGTCATCACTTTATTCTGCAGCTACTGTTTTTGTATCAGATGTCACATTAAATGCATGCTATTATTTCTGCTCTTTATATTAACACTAAAAGTGTGCTGCAAAATAGTGTTGTTGGAATGTTGAAAATAATGTTGAAAACGGAAGCGGAGCTTAGGGTTAACGGTGCCTAAAGGCTACTCCTTTACTTGCATCTTCAGAAACAGCTCTGTCTCCCTTCTGCTTGTTATGTCTCCCCTCTCACTGTGAATCGGAGAGGCCTCTTTCTCCCTAATTAGGGAGAGAAAGAGCCTGTGGTTTGTCGAATGCCGGATGAACAATGTTGTCTGAGAAGTACTGCTAGTCTGTGCCTTTGCTGTTGCCTTGCTCATGCTTGAGTGCCCGGTGGCGGGAGTCAGTGCTTTTTTTTGCCAGTTCGGGGAGGGGGATTGTTGCTTGCTACTGCTTAAGTGCGGGAGGGGAGTTGGGGGGACTTTGGGGTTCTAACATTTATCTGTTTTTCATTCTTTGGGGCCATTCCTTTGGATGCTTTTCGTGGATGCTTGCGAAGAAAAAAGCATTTCAGGATGTATATTGTATGCATTTCTGATATTAAATGTACCTTTGAAACCTTTGAAGTAGTGAAGAGCTGTTGAGTTTCATGTTTGGTATAGGAAGTCCCCGGGTTACATACAAGTTTCGTTCCTGAGTCCGTCTTTAAGTTGGATTTGTACGTAAGTTGGAATAAGTACAACTGGTATTATTTAGCGTCAGTTAGTCAAACGTTTGGCTTAGTATGTAGTATATATTTTACCTTTCTATGCATATAAAACACTTGAGAAATATATGTATTCCAATAATTAAACCACTGTGTTGCTTAGTAATAATTGTAGCTTTCATCAGGGCAGGGTCTTTCACATGCTCCATTATTCTCACTTTATCCGTTATCCTTTAAAATTGTTCCGATCGTTGACCGACTGTAGCTTAACACTTTTCCAATGACCGATGGCGTTTCACCTCTTTCCAAACGCTTTATTATTTCCACTTTATTTTCAATCGTGATCACTTCCCGTCAGTGGAACAGAAACACTGCGGGCGGCAGTTCCCAAGCTCCGCCGGCTCCTGAGGTCCACTGGGTCCTAAGGACCACTGCACTGAGACAGGCTAAATGGGACAAGTGGGGGCTGTGCTGGGTTTGGGTATTTGATCCTCCACAATATTCTGCGTGGGAATTTAAACTGGAGGTGGCAGTGTTTTTTTTTAACGAGGTCCAGTTGTGAGCTTGACATCAACCCGGCATGGGAGTGGTCTGTCACTGGATCGAACTCAGGGAAACTCCATTCTTGAGCCCGGCGCTGATTTCGCTGTGCCACCAGCCAACTGGAACGGGGGGAGCGGGGTCAGGGTGAATCTTACTAAGAAAAATTTAAGCCAAATACAAAGTTAAACACTCAACACAGTGTCAACAGCAACGACTTAAAATGGCGGACGGCATTCACCTTCCTTTGTTCGTAAGTTCGAGTTGTCCGTAAGTCGGACGTTCGTAACTCGGGGACTACCTGTATTTTAACTCTATTATTCGCCTCTAGAGCTCGTTGCTTTATATATAGTGCAAATGCACCTTATTAATTTATTTGTAGTAATATTACTTTGTGTTATGTATGTGAGTTATATATACTGTATTGTGCACCTTGATCCAGAGGAACATTGTTTCATTTGGTGGTATACATGCGCAGGTTGAGTACCCCTTATCCATTATTCCAAAATCTGAAAAGCTTTGAAATCAGAATTTTTTTTCACAAATGGAAAATTACACAAGGTGCTGGGAAGGTTTCTGAGCATCACAGATAGTCCTGAGAAGTGACCTCATACAGCTAATGAATAAACAGAAAAACATCGCACAAAGCAAAAAAATGAAGATCTGATCATTATCACAGTGTTGGAGTGAATATACGCTTAGTGTACTGGTCATGAAACAAGCAAAGATCTATGACAACAAACTGAACATTGAAGGTAACTGTAAATATCTAGCAGGCAGTTTGCAGAAATTTAAAAGGCAAATCTCTAAATTTTTAAAGAGTCTGCTGATCACAAAAATCACAAGTTTACAATGTTGGTTGTTTTTATACTTTACATAATGGCATTAAATTTTTAAAGCATTTGCTGATGAAAATCTAACACCAGAACTAGTCTATAATATTGATTGTTGTTATACTTTACACATAACCCAAAACTAAGAAAAATGCGATTGCAGTATGCTGTAACCTTTGAATCAAAGCACAGATTTGGGAGGAGACTGAAAGCCTGCCATTTTTGTTGTTCAACAGCTGATTCAGATATTCTCCCGATGCTGCTATGGGCCTTTTGTTGCCCTGCACACACATTTTCTATTTCTGGTATGTAATAATTTTTACTGTTAAGTACATGTGTGTGATGAACAAAGGTAAGACAAAGACTGCTTACCAGTAGCACATAAATTCAGAGTCTGAAATGATGGTGGTCTCATTATTTATTCCAAAATCTGGAAAAATTTGAAACACTTTAGACCCCAATCATTTTGGATAAGGAATACTGAACCTGTATATACTAGTGGTGTGCCTCAGGGATCTGTACTGGGTCCAACGTTATTTGTCATATACATTAATGATCTGGATGATAGGGTGGTAAATTGGATTAGTAAGTATGCAGACGATACTAAGATAGGTGGCATTGTGGATAATGAAGTAGGTTTTCAAAGCTTGCAGAGATTTAGGCCACTTAGAGTGGGCTGAAAGATTGCAGATGGAGTTTAATGCTGATAAGTGTGAGGTGCTACATTTTGGTAGGAATAATCAAAATAGGACATACATGGTAAATGGTAGGGCATTGAGGAATGCAGTAGAACAGAGTGATCTAGGAATAATGGTGCATAGTTCCCTGAAGGTGGAATCTCATGTGGATAGGGTGGTGAAGAAAGCTTTTGGTATGCTGGCCTTTATAAATCAGAGCATTGAGTATAGGAGTTGGGATGTAATGTTAAAGTTGTACAAGGCATTGGTAAGGCCGAATTTGGAGTATTATGTACAGTTCTGGTCACCGAATTATAGGAAAGATGTCAACAAAATAGAGAGAGTACAGAGAAGATTTACTAGAATGTTACCTGGGTTTCAGCACCCAAGTTACAGAGAAAGGTTGAACAAGTTAGGTCTTTATTCTTTGGAGCGTAGAAGGTTGAGGGGGGACTTGATAGAGGTATTTAAAATTATGAGGGGGATAGATAGAGTTGACATGGATAGGCTTTTTCCATTGAGAGTAGGGGAGATTCAAACAAGAGGACATGAGTTAGGGGGCAAAAGTTAGGGTAACACGAGGGGGAATTTCTTTACTCAGAGAGTGTTAGCTGTGTGGAACGAGCTTCCAGTAGAAGTGGTAGAGGCAGGTTTGATACTGTCATTTAAAAAAAATTGGATAGGTATATGGACAGGAAAAGAATGGAGGGTTATGAGCTGAGTGCAGGTCGGTGGGACTAGGTGAGAGTAAGCGTTCGGCACGGACTAAAAGGGCTGAGATGGCCTGTTTCCATGCTGTAATTGTTATATGGCTGAATGACAGTAATCTTGGACTAATTAATCCCACTTGCCTGCATTAATTCCACATCTTTCATTCAGCTACCAGTCCAATTGCCTCTTAAATGTTGTCACTGTTCCTGCTTTCATCACTTGCTCTGGCAGCTCCTAACAGATACTATCTACTCTACAATTAGCTTAAAGATCTGTTTTAAACCTCATCCTGAGCAACTTAATAATATGCCCTAGATTCTTGTACAATGGGAAACAGACTGTGGTTATCTTTCTTGTCTGTATCTCACATTATTTTAAATAACTTGATCATGTCAAGTCTCAACCTCCTTCGCTCTAGGATAAGCAGACCCAGCCTATCCAATCCTTATAATTCAAACCCTCCAATCCAGGCAACATCCTTGTGAATCTCTTTTGCACCCCATCTCACTTTCCTGTATCTTTGTAACCAGAACTGTACACAGTCTAACCAATGTTTTCTATAATAAGCTTTTGCACTGGATGTCTCAGTTGATGAAAGCAAGCAAGGCATACACATTCCTTACCACCCTGTCCACTTTCAGCACTCTATTGGTATTTCAAGGTGTTTCAGTTCTACAACAGTCCCCAGATTACTGCAATTCACTGTGTATGTCCTCACTGAGTTTAATTTCTCAAAATGCATTACTTTGCTTTTGTTTGAGTTAAATGTCATCTGTCATTCCTTTGCCTAGTTTCCCAGTTGATCAAAATAGCTCCAGAAGACCATCTTCACTGCCCACCGTGTCACCTATGATTGGGTCGTTAACAAACTTGCCACCTGCACTCTCATTCAAATCTTCTATATATGACAGAGGACCCTGATCTAAACTGTGTAGCATATCTCCAATCTAAATAACAACCTTCTGCTGTCTACCCCCTAGCCAATGAAGTCTCCCTGCATCCTATGTGTTGTAACCTTCCAGACCATACTACCAAGTGGGACCTTGATAAAGGCCTTGCTTGTAGTCTATGTTGACAATGTTTTCTGCTCTGTAATCTTGATTGCCATTTCAAAAAAACACATCATTTGAGGTGTGATTTCTTGCATGCACAAAGATATATCAAGATGTCAAATTTCTAAATCAACTTTGGCTATGTCGACACTAGGCCGGATAATTTTGAAAATGCCGGTTTCGCGTAAAAACGATAGGCATCCACTCCAAGCATATTTTGAAAATATCTCTGTCCACATTGAAACGGAGATTTCGGCGAATCTCCTACTGCTCATGCACTTCTACTGAAAACAAGTGACATGTTTGGTGTTGAATCTCGCTGTGAAAGAGTTGGTGTGCGTTTGTTCAGTTACAGACTAGAAAAACTTAAATGACGAACAGCAGTTGGCTGTCACGCAGGAGGACTTAAAACTGAAAGAAACAAACTGGAGCGTATGGAGGCAACCGACAAGGAGTTCAAGGACAGTATGATCCGGTTGACAATGAACATTGAAAAACTGACTAACTCTGTTGCATTAATAAAGCCTCTTGTTAAGTGTATAAAACATGTCTGCATCAGTATTATCTTTTATTTCCATACAATGTTACATTAGGCTGTTACACATCTATTGTCAGAGAAGTACTTGCATAAATAGGTAAACCACCTTCATACGAGCAAGGACAGAAAACAAGGCAGAGTGAGTATACTTATTTATTCAGTAAGTTATGCATCAAAGTATTTGGTGAGTACATTTCTAACTCTTCTGGCTTCAGTCTCGTTGCCGTCTGTTCTGAAATTGTTAGGTTGCATTCAAGAAAACAATGAAATAGCACGCTACCACCAGCATCTGTTCCGGCATCTTATTTATTAATAATACTCAGTTGTATAGTCCACAAAAGTAAGTCCTTAGATTGTGGAGTCAGTTCAGTGATGGGATGAATGGTTCAGGAGCCTGATGGTTGAAGGGTAATAATGTTCTTGTGGAACCCAATGCTCCTGTACTTCCCAATGGTAGCAGCAAGAAGACATTGTGGCTTGGAAGGTGGGGGTCCTTGATGTGGATGCTGGTTTCTTGAGGCAACTCTCCTTGTAGATGTATTCACTTTGCCCAGTTTCCTTCACAGCACTGAGTATGCTTGTTCAGATGAGGAAATTTTTAGTGTGAAGAAATCCTGAGTCTTGTCCCACTTGGCTTTGCAGAAGGGGAAGGATCTATAACATATTTATGATTTGATGCTGCATTGTTATTGCATGTTATGTTGGATCTGGAGTTAAATCATGGATTTCTTTGTATTTGTTTTTGAAATTAATTACAGGTTATTTAAAATAATGAGTTTTGATGAAGCACTGGCATCCTTTAATTTATTTTCACAGTTGTATATACCCTCGTGGAACAACAGTGATTTCAGGCCTCCAGTAAAGCACTTTTTACATTGTGTAGAAGGATCATATTGTGAATTAAGTAGTTGAGGCTGCATAGACCAGGAAAATTACTGTTTTTTATTTGCCCGGGGGTGGGGGGGGGGAGGGTGCGGTGAGAGGAGGTGGCTTGTTTACATATCCTGGACAACTACAGTTTTGAGGAAAGAAGGGAGTGGGCTAATTATTGTTCTTTGCTAACCAGCAAAGCAGGCTTATTGACTTCTATTTTGTAAATTTTGCATGACTTGTCCAAAACCTTTTAAACAGATTCTTTAGTTTTCCTTCATTTTTGAGATTATGCTGTGTTCACATTGGTGTAGTGTTTCTCAACATCGCAAAAGTATTCTGAATGTTGGAAGAACTTCATTGACCGTGAAATGTTACTTAAATGCAGGTAATTCATTCTTCATGCTATCCCTTCATGGCCTTCTCCCTTGGTGTTTCTGTATATCATCCACACAGGAAGCAGGAAGAGGAAGTCTGCATTTGCTAAACAAAATAGATACAGGCAATAAAGTCAGCAGGAAAAGTGTGGAAAACAATTAAAGGTACTGTAGTAAAATTTGCAAAGCATTTGCAGGATATCAAGTAGAAGGAGATCAGATGTGATCTGATTGTTATTCCAGAAACATGGTTGGCAGATCTGGGAGCTGAGTTATTAGTGCTATTCCATATTTGGGAATTGTTAGCACGATTAAAAGGTGAAATCAATACAGTGGTGAGCGATTTTTTTTTTTCCTCTCTCTGCCTCTGAATCATTGGGTAGAACTAAGAAACAGCGGAGGACAGAAATTTTTGTTGCAAGATATTTATTGGTCATCAGAAAATTAGAGCAAGCTCTCATTGGGACACTAATATAGTTGTCAGATTAGTAGCAATTCATGTAATCCATATGCAGTGCTTTGCTCAATGAAACAGTTGACCTGAAAATTGGGAGCTAGTTTTCACCTGGGGAGAGAAACCAAGACGGGAAGAGATGTCGAATACGGGAGCTAAGAGGCGAGAAACATAAGAGGACTGAAAGGCTGAATGCCCTTTGGCTTCTGCTTTTGCCAAGTGACTTCATATGTCTTCTAGGCAAAGATCCTTCCTCTCCAATGGATGAAGTCTTTGCAGCTGCTGTTGATGTTTCTCTATCTGAGTTTTTACAGGATGGGGTTGCTAGCCCTGTGGCCAATCCTCATCCTTTTGCAGTTGCGTGGAGCTCAAGAAGGATGAGACAAAATGCTGTAGGAATTCAGCATGTCAGGCAGCAACTAGGGAAAAGAGAAGGATGAGAAGTGATCTTGAAATGTAAAATTCTTACTGGTGGATGCAGGGAGGATGCTTTCTGGATCCTAAATCTTCAGTCTCAAAAAGGGTGTGTAATTTTGGACTCATATATGGAAACACTTCAATCAGTAGATGATGTCTTTTGGGATTTTCTACCCTAGAGCTCTCTCAAGGCTCAATCAGTGAATTTATACTGTAAAAGCAGTGCACTTACTGAGCTTATTTAGCGGATTGCTAAATATTAAGAGAATTGAGGGATATTGGAAAGTACAGGAAAATGATGTAGAAGTAGATACTGAGCTGTGAAAATTAAAAAGAACTGCAGGTGATGATGATACGGGGCTCCAATGAAGGGTTGCAGAAATGAAAAGTTAGCTGTTTCTCTTCCTGCAAATGCTGTCTCACCAGAGTTTTTCAAGCATTTTCATTTTCTTACTCCTGTAAGAATTCTGTTACTAAATTGCTAAATCTACAACCTTTGAAGAATTTGTGTTTATTCTAATTCTGGCTTCGGTACTGGTGTCCGTGCCTTCTGCTGAGACCTGCTTTGATTCTCCACCGTATACCTACCTCCTCAACCAAGCTTTGGATCAGCAGTTTCCACCCTTGAGGTCATGATGATTTGTTGCAAAGATTTTCAAAGAATATAGTTAGTATTATTTTAATTTTATTTTACTTCTATTTGGCACGGTAACTGATGACTGTCAACATGTTATGATTGCAAATGTTCAAAATAAATTTATTATCTAAGTACATATAATGTCACTAGATACTACAGCAAGAATCACTTTCTTTCAGGCACCCACAGTAGAACAATAATAGAATCAATGAAAAACTATACATAAAGATTGACAAACAACCAATGTGCAAAAGACAAACCATGCAAATGCAAAAAGCACAATAATAAATACTGAGAACACGAGTTCTAGAGTCCTTGAAAATGAATTCATATATTGTGGAATCAGTTCAGTGTTGAGGTGAGTGAAGTTGTCCATTGTGGTTCAAGGTAATAACAAAAAGTTGAAAGGTAATAATTGTTTCTGAACCTGGTGCTGTGGGACCCAAGGCTCCTGTACTTTCTTCCCATCGAGGAGAAAACCTGGATGATGGGAGTCATTGATGATGGATGCTAATTTGTTGTGGCAGCGCTCCTTGTAGATGTTCTCATGGTATGGCAGGGCTTTACATGTGATGGTCTGGGCTGTGTCCACTACTTTTCCATATCTAATGGGGTTGTGCTGAGAAAAGAAAGAAATATTGTTTAGGGTCACCTGCCATAGTGTGGCTCAGTGTCACATTCTTTGATTCATGTTTCTGTGAAGTTTTGGTGCGAATGAACTAAATAAATCTTGAATTTCATTGTTTAGATTACAGTCTTCCATATTTCAAGCCTACATATTTATGATAAAGATTGATCAGTATTTGATGACCCAGTATAAGGGTATAATTTGAAGCACTGTGCTGCTAACCAGCCTTAATATTCAGATCAAAACAGCAGAACAATGTCAAAGCATTTGGTGACTTGACTGTAACTGCTACATCGCTTTTTTAAAACTTGTTTTCAGTTACAATACTGCAGCAAGTACACACATTTCCAGTGCACCTTGGCAACCATACATGGGTTTGATTCCATCCATATATTCTGCTGGATGCCTGAATCTAACTCTTCTGTATGAATAAGCTTTTAACTGAATTAGAAGTTTTCCCCTTTGTACCATATAGTTAAAAATTAAAGATGACTTTTAAAGTCAAGTGGTGTACCTCATTGCTGAGCATTAAGAAGATTAGTTAGACCACACAGTATTGTCCAGTTCCAATTGCCATATTACCGGAAGGATGTGGTTGCAATAGAAATTCACTAGTACTTTGTCTGAAATGGTGGGCTAGAGTGATCACGGTAGGTTTCATATACTGTATTTATTCCTACCAGAACGTTGGAGGCCGAAGGGTAACCTTTCAGATGTACAGCAGAAATAATCAATGTTTTTCCCTGGGCAGGGTGAGGCTTATAAAAGAAGGTATAGGTTTGAGCTGAGAGGGGAGAGATTTGGGGGAGATGTGTGGGGTAAGTTAACCACCATCTTCTGAGTAAACTTCTGGAATGAGCCGCCTGAGGAAGTGGCAGACACATTTAAAAAGCTTTTTTAAAAAAAACAAACTGCTGGACAAGCTCAGTGGTTCAAGCAGTATCTGTGGAAGCGGAGGGTAATCAGTGCTTCAGCTCAAGACTGAATGTGCAAAGAGGTGAAGGGAGAGGTTAGGCTGGAGCTGACGTGTTCGGTAGGTTGGAAGGGAAGTGGTAGAGATAAGAGAGAGAGTTTGAAAGCTCAGAATCAGGTTTATTATCACCGCCACATGACGTGAAACTTGTTAACTGAGCAGCAGCAGTTCAATGCAATACATAATCTAGCGCAGAGAAAAAAATAAATAAAATAAAACATTATTATAGATAAGTTAATCAATTACTTGTATAGATTTTTTTTAAATTTTTTAAAAATTAGTTTTTCAAAACATTTTACAAAATTAAAAGCCCCAAATCCCAGTGGGGAGCATTAATACAGTGCAAGATTAAGCATACAATAACAATATGCTACAAAGGAAGAGAATTTAACAAAAAAGCACCTAAATTAAAGACAAGTGAGCTTAGTGTCCTCCCCAATCCCCACAACACAAGAAAAAAACAACAACTCCAGCCCAACCACCACACAATATAGAGAGTATAAGTCAGGACAGTCAAACTCCCAGACTGTGAATACACTTAGTAACAGAGGATAATAATGCCTACTACCAGAAAAAAAAGAAAAAGGGAGCTGAAAGCAAGGGACCGAAAAGAAGAAAAAAAGAAAAAAAAAACCTTAGTCAAGAGGAAGGTTATGAAAGTACTCGATAAAAGGTCCCCAGACCTTATGGAACTTTAGATCCGAATTAAGAACTGAATAATGAATTTTTTCGAGGTCCAAGCAGGCCATAATGTCGTTAAGCCATTGCGCATAGGTGGGCGGGGCAACATCTCTCCATCTGAGGAGGATCAAGCGTCTCACCAGGAGAGAGGCAAAGGATAGTATTCGGCATTTGGTCGGACCCAGACATAAATCTGTCTCGCCCCAAAAACCGAACAGAGCAATTAAGTGGTTAGGTTCTAGGTGCTGATTCAGAATACCCGATAATGTAGTGAAGACATCTTTCCAGAATTTCTCCAAGCTAGGACAGAACCAGTACATGTGGATGAGAGAGGCCACGCCCCTCTTGCATTTATCACAAAGCGGACTAATGCCAGGGTAGAATCGAGATAGTTTAGATTTAGACATATGGGCTCTATGAACAATCTTAAACTGTAAGAGGCAATGGCGAGCACAAAGGGAGGTTGAGTTGACCGATTTGAGAACTGAGTCCCAGCTCTCCTCGGAGAGATATTTAAGTCCTGCTCCCAGGCCATTTTAATTTTTATCCACAGGGGCCCGTCGTAAGGCTGCTAGTTTATCTCGGATAATTGAAATTAAACCTTTACCTAGTGGATTAATGGAAAGAAATAGGTCCATAGCATTTTTCGCAGGCATTTCAGGAAAGTTAGGAATTAAAGGAGCAGTAAAGTGTCGGATTTGGAGGTATCTGAAAAAGTGAGCGTTAGGCAGGTTGAACTTAACGGAGAGCTGTTGAAAAGAAGCGAAGCGATTATTAATGAAGAGATCTTCAAAATGTCTAATGCCCTTCCTGTACCAAACATGGAATGCTGAATCATACGTAGTAGGTTAAAAAAAGGTGATTATGTGCGACAGGGCTAGAAACGGAAAACCCCTGGAAACCATAGCATTTCCTGAACTGAGCCCATATACGCAAAGTGTGTCTGACCAGAGGATTAGCTATTGATCTGGGCAGACTGCTAGGGAGTGCAGAGCCAAGAAGTGCAGATATAGATAATTCTTTAGTGGAGCTCAACTCCATTGCCACCCAGTTAGGGCACTCGGGTTGACCATGGAAGAAAGACCAGAAGGTAGCACAACGTATATTAGCTGCCCAATAATATAAGTGAAAGTTAGGTAAAGCCATGCCACCCTCTTTAGATTTTTGGAGGTGGATTTTATTAATTCTAGAGCGCTTATTCTGCCACAGATATGACAAAATAATAGAGTCTAAGGAATCAAAAAAAGATTTAGGAATAAAAATTGGGATAGATTGAAATAAGTATAAAAATTTGGGGAGAACATACATTTTAACAACATTAATACGACCTACCAAGGACATAGATAGAGGTGACCATTGTACCAGACTCTGTTTTATAGCGTATGAAAGACTGACAAAGTTTTCACGAAAGAGATCTTTAAACTTCCTTGTGACTGTAATTCCAAGATAAGTAAATTGATTATGGACTACTTTAAAAGGGAGATCACGAAATATTAGTTCTTGTTCTTCTTTATTAATTGGGAAAAGTTCACTCTTATGTAAGTTGAGTTTATAGCCAGAGATCTGGCTAAACTGGTCAAGAAATGAAAACATTAGAGGTAAGGATGTAGACGGATTTGAGAGAAAGAGTAATAAGTCATCAGCATAGAGAGAAACTTTATGCTCAACACCCCCTCTCCAAATCCCGGTCAATTCAGGACAGTTTCGAAATGCTATTGCCAGAGGTTCTATAGCCAAATCAAAGAGAAAGGGACTTAAGGGGCATCCCTGACGGGTGCCACGTTTGAGATTAAATACTTGGGATTTCTGAAAATTAGTTAGAACAGAAGCAGTAGGACACAGGTACAGCAATTGGATCCAAGAGATGAAACTTTGGCCGAGGTCAAATTTTTCTAAGACTGCAAAAAGGTAGTTCCACTCTATACGGTCAAATGCTTTCTCCGCATCAAGGGAGATAACACATTCAGGAGTCCCAGTTGGAACTGAGTATAAAATATTAAATAGGGATGTTAAAAAAAGGGAGACGGTTTTTAATAAAGCCTGTTTGATCATCAGAGATAATGGAAGGAATAACGGTTTCTAATCTATGAGCCAACACTTTAGCTAAGATCTTTACATCAACATTGAGCAGAGAGATCGGCCTGTACGAGGAACACTCTGTTGGGTCTTTGCCCTTTTTTAAAAGAAGAATAATAGATGCCTCATTGAAAGAGGGTGGCAATTTGCCGTAATTAAATGAGTCAGATAATACTGAAAGTAACTGAGGAGAAAGAAGTGAGGAGAATGATTTATAAAATTCCACAGGGAACCCATCAGGTCCAGGAGATTTCCCTGAGGACAGTGCAGAAATTGCAAAAGATATTTCTTCTGGTGATATAGGCGCATTGAGTTTGGCTTTGAAATCAGATGAAAGTGAGGGGATATTCAGATTCTGTAAAAATTGATCCACAGAGATATTGTCATTCAGGGATTCAGAGGAATAAAGCCGGGAATAAAAAATTTTAAATGCGTCATTAATTTCTAAATGATCCGATGTAAAGTCTCCGTTCTCCTTCCGGATCTTTGTAATATGTTGTTTGGCTTTGGAACGCCTCAGCTGATTGGCTAGGAATTTACCAGACTTATCCCCATGAATGTAAAAGCGGCTCTTGCTTTCGAGAAGTTGGCGTTCGACAGGTTGAGTGGACAGAAGGTTAAATTTAGTTTGGAGTTCAACGCGCTTCTTGTATAATTCAGGGTTCTTAGTTTGGGCATATATTTGATCCAAATCTTTAATCTGGTTAATGAGGTCTGCTCAATCTGCACGGGATCTTCTATTGAGATTTGCTGTGTAAGAGATTATTTGACCCCTCAGATATGCTTTCATGGCATCCCAGACAATCTGGGATGGAACTTCAGGTGATGTATTAGTGTTAAAATAAAAGGTTATCTGGTCCTTAATAAATTTTACGAAATCATCATCCGATAGTAAAGTTGAATCGAACCGCCAGTGTTTGTTCCTCTGAGGGAGACCAGGAAAGTTCAGAGAGAGGGTAATTGGGGCATGGTCAGAGATCAGTATACTCTGATAGTCACAAGAGTGGGCAAATGGGATAAGTTGGTTATCGAGTAAGAAATAGTCAATTCTAGTGAAGGTATGGTGAACATGTGAGAAAAAAGAATAATCTCTCTCCGTAGGATGGAGGAAACGCCATATATCAGAGATACCAAAATTAGAGAGAAACGATTGAATAGCTAAGGCAGATTTAGTAGGTGATCTGGTAACAGAGGACGATCGGTCCAGTTTAGGATCCAACCAACAGTTGAAGTCACCACCCAATATAAGAGAGTATGAGTTTAAGTCTGGTAGTGAGGAAAAAAACCGTTCAAAAAAGTTAACATCATCAAAGTTGGGGGCATACAGGTTTGCTAGTGCAACTTTAGTGTTATATAGTTTACCAGAAACAATAATAAAACGGCCATTTGTATCAGATATTTTATTATGGAGTTCAAAAGGAATATTTGAGTTAATAAGAATGGAAACTCCCCTGGCTTTAGCGGCAAAGGATGAATGAAAATGCTGACCCGCCCACTTTGACAGAAGCCGGGAGTTATCAAAACAACGAATATGAGTTTCTTGGAGGAAAGCAATGTCAGCTTTGAGTTGTTTAATATGTGTGAATACCTTCCTCCTTTTAACAGGGTGGTTCAGTCCCTTTACATTCCAGCTCACGAATTTAAGTGCACTAGCCATTATCAATTACTAATGCATAAAAGGCAGCAGGCATATAAAAAATCAAGCAGTACAATAGCAGTCTGGGAGCAGAGATGTAAACATAGATTCGTAAGGTCAAAATATAAACATGTCCTAAGCAATAAAGAGATGTTGGAACTGGAAAACCCACCCCACGCGCCCAACCCAAATCTAGACGGCTACCAAAACAAGTAGCTAGCTCTACCAAAAAAATTAACCCAAATACAACTTCCAGATCTGTGTCATTAACAACAGTTCCGTATAAATACTATAGCAAATAATAACTAGTTTATGCACTAGAAAACATAACTACAGATTAGAACACCTTCTGCAGAAATATACAACTTAATACAGAGAAAATCGGAAGAAAACCAAAACTAACCTACCCGCGAAAAATTATAGAAGAATAAAGTAAGAGAAAGGGAAAAAAAAAGGTAAGAAGGAAAAAGAGAAAAGAAGAGGAAGGGGAAAATTATAAATTCAAGACGAGTATTTATCAACCATTTACAGAGAAGGGAGAGAAAAATTCAGAGATTAGAAAAAAGGGGTGAAGAAAAGAAAAAGATAAAATAAATAAATATTTAAAGCAAAGAAAAAATAAATCAGCAGTTGAACTGTGAACCGACAAACAGGGAGGCCTTCACTAAAGACTTCGAACCTCCAAAACAAGTTAGAATTAGTTGTAGAACTCTGTAGGTGAAGTTATACAAGAATAAAGATAGGTTACACACACACCAAATCCCGGGAGAGATTGTCAACAGCCCTTAAAGTTTCAATGAATAATGTCTGAGTGATTCAAGTGAGTTCCGAGTCCAGAGAAAGTAATTTTACTACGAGGAGTACTTATCCACCATTTTAGGAGGTCCGATCAGATTCCGAAGATGACTGGATAGCCGGAAGACTTGCCACAAACGCTTCAGCTTCCTTCGCTGATTTGAACCACTTGAATTTCCCGGTATTAAGCTTTATTCGTAGCTCAGCAGCGTTACGAAGTGAAGGTTTGAAACCACGATCAAAAAGCACTTTCATTGCGCCTTTAAACTCAGCGCGCATCTTTAAGGTCTGGGGTGCAAAATCTTCCACAAAGCGAATGGTTGTATCCTGGAAAGAAAAAGAGCCTCTGCGACGTGCCTCCACAATCAGACTGTGTTTTACCTGGTATTGATGGAAACACAAGACTACTGGTCGCGGACAGGAGCCCAGAATTCCGGGGGGAACGTAAACTCTGTGTGCCCGTTCGAGCTCGGGCGGCTTCGGAAGCAAATCTTTCCCGAATAACTCACAGAGAAACTCGGCGAAAAACTTCACGGTTGGTCCCTTTTCAGTCGCCTCTGGTAATCCCAGAATTCTGATGTTGCAGCGTCTGCTACGGTTTTCGAGATCCACCATTTTGGAAAGAAGTTTATTAGACTTTTCCTCTAAGCTGGAACAGAGAGTCTCCAAGTATCGAACACGACTTTCTAAATCTTCAGAAGTCGAATCGATGCGAGATAAGTGTTCAGCATGTTTGTCCACTTTATCGTTGATCCGATCCAGTTTGTCTTCTAACTGTTTGAAAGCGGTTTTAAATTCCTTTAAGATTTCATCTCGGAGCTTTCCCAGCGCAACCATCGTCTCGTCCGACGGGGTCATAGCTTCTTTTCTCCTGGATTTAGAACTCTTGCTAGACATAGTAAGTTAGATATATTCACAGGCAAGTAAGAGATACCGAAATAATTCCTAACTAAGGTTTAAAAAATGGAGACATTTAGTGCAAAGGTAGCGACAGTAACGGAACAAAAGTTCGGAGCAGCTAAACAATCACCATCTTACTGGAAGTCCTATTGTATAGATTTTAAAAATGTGCAAAAATAGAAATATTGTATATTTTTTAAAAAATGAGGTAGTGCCCAAAGCTTCAATGTCCATTTAGGAATCAGATGGCAGAGGGGAAGAAGCTGTTCCTGAATCACTGAGTTTTGTGCCTTCAGGCTTCTGTATCTCCTACCTGATGGTAACAGTGAGAAAAGGGTGAGAAAATGCCCTGGGTGGTAGAGGTCCTTAATAATGGATGCTGCCTTTCTGACACACCGCTTCTTGAAGATGTCCTGGGTACTTTGTAGTCTAGCACCCAAGATGGAGCTGACTGGATTTGCAACCTTCTGCAGCTTCTTTCAGTCCTGTGCAGCGCCCCCCCCCCCCATACCAGACAGTGATGCAGCCCGTCAGAATGCTCTCCACAGCACATCTATAGAAGTTTCTGAGTGTAGTTGTTGACATGCCAAATCTCTTCAAACTCCTAATAAAATATAGGCCCTGTCTTGCCTTTTTTATGATTACATCAATATGTTCGGACCAGGTTAGATCCTCAGAGATCTTGCCACCCAGGAACTTGAAGCTGCTCAATCTCTCCACTTCTGATCCCTCTATGAGGATTGGTATTTGTTCCTTCCTGAAGTCCACAATCAGCTCTTTCGTCTTACTGACGTTGAGTGCCAGGTTGTTGCTGAGGCACCACTCCACTAGTTGGCATATCTCACTCCTGTACGCCCTCTCGTCACCACCTGAGATTCTACCAACAATGCAACCATTGTCATCAGCAAATTTATAGATAGTATTTGAGCTATGCCTAGCCACACAGTCATGTGTATACAGAGAGTAAGGCAGTGGGCCAGGTACACACCCCTGAGGTGCGCCAGCGTTGATCGTCAGTGAAGAGGATATATTATCACTAACCCGCACAGACTGTGGTCTTCTGGTTAGGAAGTGGAGGATCCAGTTGCAGAGGGAGGTACAGAGGCCCAGATTCTGCAACTTCTCATTGTGGGACTGATGGTATTAAATGCTGAGCTATAGTTGATGAACAGAATCCTGATGTAGGTGTTCATGTTGTCCAGGTGGTCAAAAGCTGTGTGAAGAGCCATTGAGATTGCGTCTGCTGTTGACCTATTGTGGCGATAGGCAAATTGCAATGTGTCGAGGTCTTTGCTGAGGCAGGAGTTCAGTCTAGTCATGAGCAACCTTTCAAAGCAATTTCATCACTGTTGATGTGAGTACTACCAGGTGATAGTCATTAAGGCAGCCCACATTATTCTTCTTAGGCACTGGTATAATTGTTGCCTTTTTGAAGCACGTGGAAACTTCTGCCCGTAGCAGTGAGAGGTTGAAAATGTCCTTGATTACTCTTGCTAGTTGGTTGGCACAGGTTTTCAGAGCCTTACCAGGTACTCCATCGGGACCTTCTGCCTTGCGAGGGTTCACTCTCTTAAAAGGCAGTCTAACATTGGCCTCTGAGACAGATCACAGGGTCATCAGGTGCAGCAGGGATCTTCACAGCTGTAGTTGTGTTCTCCCTTTCAAAGTGTGCATAGAAGGCATTGAGTTCATCTGGTAGTGAAGCATTGCTGCCATTCATACCTCTGAGTTTTGCTATGTAGGAAGCATTGACTTGCAGACCCTGTCAGAGTTGCTGTGCATCTGATAGCGCCTCCAACCTCCTTTGAAATTGTCTCTTTGCTTTTGAAATAGCCCTCTGGTTTTCTGGTACAGGCTTGGGTTGCCAGACTTGAATGCCACAGATCTAGTCTTTAGCAGACGACGTACTTCCTGGTTCATCCACAGGTTTTGGTTTGGGAATGTACAGTAAGACTTTGTAGGCACACACTCATCCACACAGGTTTTAATGAAGTCGGTAACAACTGCAGCATACTCATCCAGATACAAAGATGAATCCCTGAATACAGTCCAGTATACTGATTCAAAGCAGTCCTGTAGGTGCTCCAGTGCTTCCCGTGTAAACCTTCTTGGTCCTCACTGCTGGTGCTGCAATCTTCAGTCTCTGCCTATACTTGGAGTAGAAGTACAGCTAGGTGATCAGACTTCCCAAAGTGATGGCGTAGAATAGCATGGTTGGCATTCTTGTTGGTGGTGTAGCAATGGTCCAGTGTATTTCCTCTGGTGTTGCAAGTGATCTGTTGATGGTAATTGCTTAGTGATTTTTTTTTTCCAGTCTAGCCTTGTTAAAAATCTCCCAAAATCATGGTGAAGGCATTGAGGTGTGCTGTTTCGTGTGTGTTGATCCCATTGCTCAGATCATCTAAAGCCTGCTTGACATTGGCCTGAGGTGGAATGTAAACTGCTACCAGATTGACCCCAGAAAACTCCCATGGTAGGTGAAAAGGACAATACTTTTCTGCTAGATATTCCAGGTCTGATGAGCAGAATTGGGACAGCACTGATATATTTGCGGTATAGTGCCGAGAAAAAGTAATAGTTCTCCAAGCTTGTTGTATCACTATTAGGGAACAATGTCTGGTACGTCACTTGTTGCTGGGTAAGGTTCCCTTTTGGCTGTCCAGCAGCATAAGGTACCTATAATACAATTGATCATCAGCTAATCATTGTCTTTTAATCTATACCCCTATTTACCTATCCCTTTACTCCATCATTCCCCCCCCCCTTTTATTATAATATGATAACCAACTAAATGGGAGTCTAAAAGGGCATCATCATCAGTCTCTCTGTGACAATTCTACAGCCAGTATTTAGGCAGGTCATCATCACACAACAATTATTACAATGAAAACAATCAGCCCGTGCAGAATATAAGCCCCCCCAAGATGATCCTAGCAACCATCCTAACCAACCCTGTCCTGTCCTAAGACCTTGCCTGAAGTCATCCAGCTGTTTCTTAATAGACTGTGTGGCATGGGTTACATTGTAGGACTCATCAGTACATGGGTGATGCATTTGTCTCCGACTATGGCGCAGACCCCTCCCTGCTGGGCCAGCTGATAATCCACAGCATACCTGGTTTGCTGTGCGTAGAGTCGTAACTCCACCAGTTTCCTGTTAACAGCCTCCATGCCTTCCACCGTACTGTTTCCCAATGCCGTTAGCCCACAAATGAGGTAGTTACGGTTCTTTGCAGCTATGACTCCTGCCGAACCCCCTAGAGAGAGAGTGCTCAGGAACCCATAGCCCAGAGAAGAGCCCAGAGTAACAGGATTTCTCCAGTCAGCACAGAATTCCTTACTCACAGCTCGAGCTATCAGTCGTCGCGGAACGTGAGCCTTCTGGGGCCAGGGAACAGAGAGTGGTCCAATTGTTCCTACCGCAAAGAGGGTAGGTAGAGTGGTGGTGGCCGTAGTATAGGTGCCGTTAAACAAGAACACGTATCTGGGCTTGGTCCGATAGCAAGAATTCTTACGAAGTACTATTTTATCATACCATAAGTACTCCTCGGGATACAGGGAGGAGTATTCAAAAGTCCCTGAACCAGCTGACACATGAGTCCCATTACAATATCCACATACATACTGAACTCCCCTTAGAGAGGGGCACGCATTGTTCTTGGATACATTCGCAAGAGAATATTCCCTTGTCTATCTTACATCAGTGGTTCAAACACTGTTTCTCCAGGCAAGGTATTTCCCGGGGTATGTTGGTGAAAATGCATTCCCAACCCTTTCCCCTAAAACAGAAGGGATAATCCCTGGTGTTTTTACAGCGTGCACTAGGTACCCACTCTTTCCCTTTTCCGGTTACATGCCGCTCGAGGGCCCCCACACAGTCAGGTTTTGTGGCGTAGTAGTCACCACCTACGCCTATCTTCTCAAAACAATATCCCCTAGCCCCTCTATCACTTTGCATTCTGCCCCTGATGTATCCTCCACTATTAGGTCACATATCTTCCAGGCTAGCCCTGATGGGTTAGCTACAAACAGTGCTTCTGCAGACTGTACCAAAGAATAACATGCAATATGGTTACCATGCAGTCGTTCATGTACTTGATAAAACAAGTTGTCCTCTTAAGGAATCAACTGCAACACACAATAAAGAAATGAGTCATCAAATGGTTAATTGCCGCCAGGAAGCCATCTTTTACAGTCACTGAGGTGTATCCAGCGTTCCTGGCCTTGTACTTTAACTGCTGTCGGCGTTTGAGGTGGTATCTGGAATGCTCCTTTCCACTGGGGTCCAAGTTTGGGACACTCCCACTCCCTGATCAGTACTGAATCTCCAATTTTCAACTCTGGCCACTCCACTCCTTGCCCTCCAGAATCCTTAAGGGTATTTTTTACCTGGGAGTGGAGAAACTTTAAGAGGACGTTAATTGGCGAAAGTACTTTTGCAATTCATCCTCCATGACATTAAAGTCAATTTGGGCGGGAGGCTGCATGTCAGCATCCCATGGGATCCTTCCAGGATGCCCATAAACAATTTCAGTTGCAGATACCCCTGTAGTGAAATGTGGGGTAATTCTCAAATGGTATAAAGCTAACAGAAGGACCTTCAGCCAGCTCAGTCCGGTTTCGGACATTAATTTAGCTTATTTTTCAGGGTGCCATTAGCCCGTTCCACTATTCCTGCAGCCTTGGAGTGGTAGGCACAAAGGAACTGCTGTTCAATGTGCAGCACCTCACATAGCTCTTTATTTGTTTTACCCGCAAAATGAGGGCCATTGTCCGAACTTAACTGTCTGGGTACCCCAAATCTTGGTATAATTTCTGTAAGCAACAACCTTACCACCGTGGAAGCTTTATTATTGGTGGTCGGAAAGGTTTCAATCCATCTACTGAGCACATCTACAATTACTAAACAGTACTTATAACAGTGTACACGCGGTAATTCAATAAAATCAAGCTGAATGCATTCAAAAGGACCATTTGGCAAGGGGGTTTTTCCTCAGGCACATTTTACTCCTTTTCCCGCATTTGTCTTTTGGCAAATCAAACAGGCTTGTATCTTTGCTGTGGCAGCCTCCTCCAGCCTTGGATGCCAAAATATTACTCATTCCCTCCTTGAAAAGGTGAATGTCCGTATGCAGGCAATCAATAAGCATTGGTAACAAAGCATCAGGAATACAAACTTGGCCAACTGGGGCCTGCCAGAGGCCTGTGGACACCGAATGCGCACATCCGTGTGTCTTCCAGAGTTGTTTTTCTGAATCAGGGGCGTCCCCCTGAAGCTTTTGAATTGTAACCCTGTCTGGAGTGCCCGACACTGGTGGCGATTTAGTTGTGGTGTAAGCCAATCACTTAGTAGTGGAAACTATAATAGTTGCCTCCTTCGTAGCCTGTTTGGCTACCAAGTCAGCCCTGTTGTTGCCTTTAGTCACTGCAGAGTCGTCTTTCAGGTGAGCCGAACATTTAATAATGGCCCATTTTTTTCGGGGAGGAGTATACTCTGGAGGAGATTCTTTCCATATGTGGCATTCTGGATGGGGGTCCTGGAGGAGGTGAGAAACCCCTGCTGTGCCCAGAGTTGTCCAAAATCATGGGCCACCCCAAATGCGTAGCAAGAATCTGTATAAACGTTGGCCCTTTTGTCCTTAGCTAAAATACAGGTGTGAGTGAGAGCAAAAAGCTCTGCTTTTTGGGCAGAGACTAGGGGCTGGAGAGCGCCACTTTCAAGCATGTGATCATCATCAACAATGGCGGAAAGTGTATGGTCATGTACTTTGGTAGAAGAAATAAACGGGCAGACTATTATTTAAATGGGGAGAGAATTCAAAGTTCTGAGATGCAACGGGACTTGTGAGTCCTTGTGCAGGATACCCTTAAGGTTAACCTCCAGGTTGAGTCGGTGGTGAAGAAGGCGAATGCAATGTTGGCATTCATTTCTAGAGGAATAGAGTATAGGAGCAGGGATTTGATGTTGAGGCTCTATAAGGCACTGGTAAGACCTCACTTGGAATACTGTGTGCAGTTTTGGGCTCCTTATTTAAGAAAGGATGTGCTGACATTGGAGAGGGTTCAGAGAAGATTCCCTAGAATGATTCCAGGAATGAGAGGGTTAACATATGAGGAATGTTTGACCGCTTTTGGACTGTACTCCTTGGAGTTTAGAAGAATGAGGGGGGACCTCATAGAAACATTTCGAATGTTGAAAAGCATGGACAGAGTGGATGTGGCAAAGTTGTTTCCCATGGTGGGGGAGTCTAGTACGAGAGGACAGGACTTGAGGATTGCAGGGCACCCATACAGAACAGAGATGTGAAAAAAATTTTTTAGCCAGAGGGTGGTGAATCTATGGAATTTGTTGCCACAGGTGGCAGTGGAGGCCAAATCATTGGGCGTATTTAAGGCAGAGATTGATAGGTATGAGTAGTCAGGGCATTAAAGGTTATGGTGAGAAGGCAGGGGAATGGGACTAAAGGGGAGATTGGATCAGCTCATGATGAAATGGTGGAGCAGATTCGATGGGCCGAATGGCGGACTTCTGCTCCTTTGTCTTATGGTCTAGCTGCAGAGGCGTTCTCCAGTCTCAGAGACTGTGGAACTGCCATCCACATAAAGGGCAAGTTGTGCTCCTGGAACAGGTGCATCGGGGCGTGGTGAAGTGAGAAAATGGTTTTGGAGCAAACAGTCACGAGGAGGCTCAGTCAACTCAGTGGGGGTCGCCTCTAAATATGTAGCGAGGTTGATGGCATTACAGTATGCAAAGGTGAGGAGTGGGTTGTTAGGTAATGCAATTTCATAGCGACTTAGGCTTGAGTAAGATATTGGGTCTGGTGGGAGGTCAGCAAGGCTACAAAGGTACGGGAAGAATACACTGTAACTGGTTGTTGGAGAGTGATGGTGGAAGCAGCCGTAACTAGGGAGTAAATGGCCAGGAGCATCTGCGAGCAGGGGGCTAATCCCTGTGCTACGGGGTCTAACTTGATGGAATAATAGGCAACAGGCCTATGCCTGTCCCCATGAACCTGAGTGAGAACTGCAGTGGTGCAGCCTTCTAAAACATTAACAAAAAGGTGGAATGGACGGTCATAGAGCAGGTGACCAAGAGCAGGTGCCCTTGAGAGCGATTTCTTCAATTCCTCAAAGGCCTCTTTCTGTTGCTCAGTCAGTTCTAGGGGCCATTTAAGCATGCTAAACGCCAGGGGACTCAAATGCTGCGTATATAGGGCGACATTCGGAACCCACTGCCAACAAAAGTTTACCAGACCAAGGAAAGCACGCATGGCTTTCCGTGTAGTGGGCATGGGGGTTGCAAGAATCAGGGGTGAACTGTCTTTCGGTTGCACTCAAAAGGGTTCCCAGAAATTTCGCTTGCCATTGGGCTCTGTACCTTTTGGGGAGGGAGCACGTAACCCCATGAGTGCAGGGCATTCATAAGTGTATTGGTGTCCTGGTCATTTGCTGTTTCTGACGGGCTTGCCAGTAGGAGGTCATCTATGTACTGAATTACCATAGAGCCCCCAGGAAATTGAAAATTTCTAAGCTGCCGATGCAAAATCTGCAAGAAAATGGTGGGAGAGTGCACGAACCCTTGGGGTAACCTAGTCCAAGTGTACTGCTGATCTTGAAAGGTAAATGCAAAAAGGTACTGTGACTCAGGAGCAAGGGGAATTGCAAAAAACACATGCTGCAGATCTACTATGGTAAAAATTTGGGAGTCTGGTGGAATGCTGCTTAAAATCGTAGCGGGATTAGGGACTATCAGATGTATCGACTGCACAATTTCATTAATCTTATGGAGGTCCTGTACTAATTGCCACTCTGGCCTTCCCGGCTTTGGAACCGGCAAGATAGGAGTATTGCAAGGGGACTGACAAGGGACTAGAATGCCCTGCTTACAGAAGGATTCTGTGAGATGGGTGATGCCGCAAACTGCTTCCTACCAGAAAATTCAGCCTGCGTCGTGGTTTCCTGGTCCCTGGCCCCTGGCTGGTTATTACCCTTCGCTGCCTCGACTGTCCCCTCGTGTGGGTGGTCACTGGGTTTGGTGGGGGTGAGTTGGGATTACCCTGGGGCAACCGCTTAGATGGAGTATACGGGGGAGGCAGTGCCGTGGGCTGGGGTCGCCAGGCTTCCTCCTACTCCTCCTCAGTCTCATTATCATCAAACAGCATGGGCAGTCCAGACAGGTCAAGAGGTACCTCAGTTTTACCTTTGCCGGCTTCACCTTTACCTTGTTGTCTATCCTTAACCCGCCTGTCTTTCGTTTCCCTATTCCCTTATTCATATCATAATCCTCACACAGTCCTTTTAATGTCTCCCATGATTTCAAATTTCCTTCATTATCACATACACTAATCCCTCTTTGACGTGCATTATGCTCCCAACTACTTTGCTTAGATCTATTATTTAATTCTTTGGCCGTTTTTCTCCAATTGGACATTAAAACCTTCCATTTTTGTCCGGCACTACGTTTCCAAATTGCTTCCTCTGGCTTCAGACATTTATCTAAGTCCCAGGTCGCACCCAAAGGCTAAATTTCACTACCTAATTTCTTATTTAGGCATGCCAATAACCTTAAGTAATCATTTTCTCTTTCAGGGTAATCTCTGCATATTTTAAATAATAGCGTGTTATTCCCAGACTTATCTAATGTTTGCCCCATGCTTCCTAATCGGGTGGGTCAACTGCCTCCTTTTCTCACATCCAGTTCAGGGTCCTGACCTTCGCGTGGGGGATATCCCCTCTTAACAACCAGTCTAAGGCTGGATGCTGATACTTCAGATTGCAGCTTTACCACTATATAACCTACAACTCCTATTCCCTGTTAATCTTGTGCCGTGTCTCTCTGCATCCACTTCAAGATCCTGACCTTCGCGTGGAGGATTTCCCCTCTTAACAACCGGTCTAAAGCAGGATGCTGAGACAGGCAAATTATCATAAGCGTACCCCCAAAGTGTATTTACAACAACTGGATAGACTGCAGGAGAGAGCCATTTCCCCTGTGTTTGGGCAAACTTCAGTTCTGTCCCGTGCTAGTCAATTTACCACGCTATGCACCCCGGCCCCCCATGTCACTTAAGGTGTTCACCAGCTTCAAATGTAATAGTTTACTGCTACTAACCCACTGCCCAATTTGTGGCGATTCACCCATAGAAAAATGTAATAGATCACTATTAATGATCCGCTGCCTAATTCTTCAGCACGCACAGACTTTAATTCTCACAATACCGCACAACCTTAAATACTCACAATATCTCGTCAGGTCCTCTGTTACCCCGAATCTGCTGACCTGTGGTATTTGGGCGATCCTCAACTCAGGTTTTGGAGTCCGTCAGAGGATTACCCGCCAGACGAAGGGGTTGTCAAGGTGGACAGTTAATGAGAGAGATCAAGGTAAATCTTACCTTGTGGGCCTATCCATCTCAAGTCACGGCCACCGAGGTGACCACTAACGCCGTCTCTCGGGAATACCTCGTCTTGGACTCCTGGCTGGCTCGCCAAATTGTCAAAGACGGATCGACCCGATGCAATAGTGCAAGGTACCATGGACTCAATAAACCATAAAACAAGTGATACTTCGTCAAACTTCACTTTTTATTCATAGCATGCTATGGGGGAAGTTACAGACTGATCTCCCAAAGAGCCAGTCCGGACACTGCTCTGCCCCCAAAGCACTATTCTTAACAATTTATACTATTGATCATTATAGGAAATATAATTACACGAGTTAATACAGTTTTAGAATAGTTTCGGTCACATGCTAAGATACAATTAGATGTAAAATCATAATTATAGTTATAATTATTTCTGCCAAGACTAGCCTGGATACAACCTTAGTTGCTCATGTTGACACCTCCCCCTACTCTCTGAACGTTCTACCTTCCCCCCCCCCCCCCCCCCCCCCCCCCCATGCCTTCCTTCCCCTATTTAGTTATGTTATACCTCAAAATGCTTTGTGTGACCAGTTAATTCCTTTTTGGATCTATGTCTAACACTATTAGGGAACAATGTCTGTTACGTCACTTGTTGCTGGGTAAGGTTCTCTTTTGGCTGTCCAGCAGCATAAGGTACCTATAATACAATTGATCATCAGCTAATCATTGTCTTTTAATCTCTTTTAATCTATACCCCTATTTTACCTATCCCTTTACTCCATCAACTCTAATTCATTGAAATAGCAAGCTAGTAAAGCCATTAATACTTTGTAAATGGTTTAGTTTATGATTAATTAGCCATTGAACTTCCATAACAAAAAAATCAAATATGCTATAAAAATTCAGCAGGTCAGGCAGCATTTTCAGAAAGAAGTTAAATTTTCATTGAATATCAGGATGCTGTTGCATTGTTATAGCTGGTCCCATTAGGATAGCCAGGCGGTAGTATTATCATTGCAGTTTCTGACAGTCTGTATCCAGGTAATGAATGGGTTCCATTTTACAGACGTCCATAAATAATTTTGTCAGTCGCTTGGACTGTGGTCGCTATCCCTCCAGAATATTATAATGAATGTCATTAAAAGTGCAAGATTGATCTCTAAAAGTGGATAAAGAAGCTAGTTTTGCTATTCATAGGAATTAACAAATGTACATGCATTTAACTTTTAAATTTAAGAATGTTATGGAAGCTCATTCATAAGCATGTCCATTAGCCAATGTAGGATTGACTGAGCTGTCCAGCTTGTGGTTTGCAGTTCTTGTACAAAATCTAATTTTATACTGTCATTGTTTGTGATACCCACTGTAGGATATGCATTAATCATTTCAGATCTTTTTGGAGTTTACTCATTCTTCTATGAACATGTCCTGTCATAACCAGTGTTCTTATTTACATTTCAATGATGTGCCATTAAGGTATTTGCTACTGTATAATTCTCCATCAGTGTGGAAAGAATTGGATTTGATGGGTCTGTGTGAATGATTGAGTTACAGAGCTATGGGGGACCTGGAGATGAAAAGGGATGCAGGTTTCCTCCATTATCCAAAGGTAGAGCATTCCTATGAAACCTTTTGTAAGCCGAAATGGCGTAAAGTGAAGAAGCAATTACCATTAATTTATATGGGAAAAACTTTTGTTCGTTCCCAGACCCAAAAAATAACCTACCAAATAGCACATAAAACCTAAACTAACATATAGTAAAAGCAGGAATGATATGATAAATATACAGCCTACGTAAAGTAGAAATACTGTATGTAGTGTAGTTTCACTTATCAGAATTGGGAAGATTTAGCCAAAACCGATTTGTAGAAAAAAAATCGGTACGTACATGCATACACACGTACATGCATGTGCGCACACCTGCCCTTGCAAGGCTTCACAGTCATGGTAGTCTTTCTCGGGGTACATACAAGTTTAAAGCGGGCACCTTTTTCCATAAAAGCGAAAATCCTCTTCGGATTTCTTTCGGTTAGTGAAAACAGGTACTAATGTAGGTCTTTCATAAAAGCCAAGTGGCGTAAAGCAAACTTTCATAAAGCAGGGGACACCTGTAAGTGATTCATCACATATAATTGAAACATTCAGCGAAATGCACCATTTGTGTCAACTCAAATCAGAGGATTTTGCCGGGCAGCCCACAGATGTGGCCATAATAACATTAGCATGCCCACAATTTATGAACCATGATCATGCATATTTGGAATGTGGGAGGGAAATGGAGCATCCAGAGGAAACCTACACGGTCATGAGGAGAACATGCAAACTCCTTACTGACAAAAGCAGGAATTGAACCCTGATCTTACAGCTGGCACTGTCATAGCATTATGCTAACTGCTTCACCACCATGCGGAGCAGCAGAGCCCAACAAAAGTCTTGTTTTGTCTTCATGCTTTCATGTATTCTGTGTCCTTTAGTTGTTTGCCTTTTTCACTCCATCCTGCTTTCTTTGTGCTTTATCATGGTTTATCAAACTTTATCAGCCAGGAGTTGTTGAAGCAGTCGTTACATACCCATGCAGTTTGTAGTGGTGAGACAATTGCATTGACTACTGGAAAATTCTAATGTGATTGATACGTGTTGCAATCGTGTGTACTGTCCACGTTTAACAATACCTGCACTGCATCATGTCCCTTTGTCATCCTCCACTGTCATGCCTGAGTCGATTTAATGTGGGTTGAAGGAGGATCAGTGACTGGGATTCACCTAAAAATTAAAATTTGTGAATCACTTGGCATTTGGAGAGCAAATGTTGGGAGTGGCTATAATGACAAAGTTCCTGAAAGAGTTGGGAAACGGGATTTAGTGCAAAGCTGCACTAAAATGGCAAGAGTTAATTTGTTTTCCATGTGTACCATGAAAGAGTACATGGAGAGGAGCTGTGATCAGATCAGCCTGTGGCAAGGAAAGCAGAGAAACAAATATGAAGTTTAAGTCTGGAACTGCAGACTAACTTCTGTTCTTGGTTATTTGAAAAATTTAACCAAGGCTACCTACAAGTAGTATTTCCAGATAGCACATGTTTTTCTAATTTAAATATAATTGATAAACTTTTAATACTGAGCTGCACCTGTTTTTCATTCTTTCTTAAATTTGGGACATCTTTGGAGATCTTCGGAGATGTTAAAAGTGCACAGCAGAAGTCAAGCATCCAACCATAGCTACAGGTCTCCTCAATTATGGTTGTGGGAGGAAAAAGATGTGAAAAACTGAATTTTGAATAAAAATTCCAAAACACATTGAATTTATTGTGATTGTGGCAGCACACTGTTAATTTAACCCAGAGAATTCCACTACAGTTACAAGTTCTCACCCTACTAAAAGGAAATACCTACAAAATTTGTTGAAGGTTGGGGAATGAAACAACAGTAATGATGTTAGAGTATTTAAGGTTTATGCATTGAAGCATACAGCCTCAAAGTTTGTGCTCATTTGAACTTGCCAACAAATGAAATCTCCTTGGGAGTAAATGGAAATTGAGATGCATATATTAAATTGCGACGCATTTATTAAATTGCAACTGAAATCAACACAGCCCAAAAACTACAATCCTCCAAATTGGAAGGCAGTGTAATGTTACATTCCAGTGGGATTTCTAAAGCACCTGATGTATGTTCTTTTGCATGCCATTCTGACTGCATCAATCTCCACAAGCAAACACATTGAATACCATCGGTCACACCCAGTGCAGGCTTTGCATTCCATTCAATTCTTGTTCCATTTGTTCAATCCAAGTTAAACAAATTTGTGAATTCTGTCTGATTAATCATTATTTAACCAAGAAACATCTTAATTTGAAGTGTATGCTGCCCTTTCCTTTTCTGTCATTTTTGCCCTTTCACCTTAAATCACCTTAATCTGGAATTAAATATTAAAAGGTTTCATCAGTGGTTATTAGGTGGAGCTAATCTAGGAGCAATGGTATTGCAGCGAAACTGGTTGCTCAATTCTTGCTGCACCCATTGAGTTTCCTCTCAGTCATGTGACCCTTGTGGCAGGTATGTGTGAAGTTAGATACACTAATGTGTCTGAGTTGACCAAGATAAGAATTATCTTGATGAGCATGTTGGTGTAACTTGCATTTTGTATGAGGCCAGTAAATGGAACTTTAGGATACACAAGGTAAAGGAAGCTTGTTCCATTTCATTGTTAAATGTATTCAGGTGTTTTCCATAGTGTAGCTTCATTGGAATGTTCCAGCTGTAAGTTATTGAGCGCATGAATTTTGAGTCATGAGTTTTTTTTATAATGAAGAACAATAGAGGGAAATGTTGCTCTTTTTTAGGTAGTTACTAAATGAATTTTGGATAGATGTTTGTCCATGTCCAAGAGAAACCTCAAGTAACATTAAAAGCTTGTGTAATTTTAAAAATTCACAAAGTACAGTACGAGTGACTTGCTGTACTTTGATTTGTATTCAAATCGCACCTCTGTAAATTGTTTTTTGCTGTCAGTAATCAATAAACAATGTAATTTAGAATGAGATTCTTGAAGCCAGGTGGAATATGGATTTGATTTTCCACCAGATCAGATATGATCTTAGTAAATGGTGAAGCAAATATGAGGGACCAAGCAGCGTGCATCTGCTGCTGATTTGTTTTTTTGCCACTCCAATAGAACATTAGAACAATAGTACAACCCTTAGTTTGTTACTTTATTGTGTTCGTGTGGGGTTCCTCAATGTGCTCTGTCTTCCTACATCCTAAAAACGTGCCGTTTACATTGATTGACATTGGTAAATTGTCCCTTGTTCAGCTAATTGGCGAAACACTCAAAGGGGGTTTGATAGACATAAGGGAAGAAGTTGAAGACCTTGTGATAAACAATACGTAATGGTGCTGATGGGTTGTTCTGTTGAGTACTGGTATATACAGATCATGAGCCAAATGTCATCCCTCTTTTCCTCATAAAGAAATTAAACTTTAAGATTCTAGTTTTAAATACAGCTTCACTGTTAAGAATCATCTAGTGAAGCTGGTTCTCCAGTTTGAATGATTTGGGTTAAATTTCGCAGAGCCATGATTATTCTTCATGGCTTTGTGATGCTGTGCTCTAACTGGACTGGAGCTGATGTGAAAGCAGTCCAGCAGAGATCATTTCAAATTCAACTCCTGTTTACAAAGTTTGTGTGATATTTTATAGTTTGACTTGGCAGCTTGAGAAGATAATTTTAGCACAGATAAGTGAATTTAATTACAGGCCTGTTGCTCTGATTGCTTTGTCATTGACATAAAGCATGTGCTTTAAAGAACATGCTTAAGTTACTTAGTGTTACTTAAGTCCTTGCCAAATGTGTCAAGGTATGTTCAGTCATGTCTAACCCTTGTAGCTCGTGATTTGAACTTCAGATCTTCGATGCTGTTTTGGTGGTTAATTTATTGATGGGAAAATTGCAATTCCTTTTTTACCATTACTTTGGCAAGGTCAATCAATGGTTACAGTGGTAGAACTTTATCAGCTGAGTATTCAGATTGACTGATACTTCACAATGGATCACAGTGCCTTAGGGGACATTCTGTTAAAGGTGGTGGAATACATTGAGTGTGTATTTTCTGCCAATAATAAATTCCAATGTTCTTATTTTTAAGGTATGCAGTTACTGTCAATGGAATCTTTTATTGCATACTTTTCGGCTCTCCCAGGGTGAAACAAAATCTTGCAGCCCCACTTTGTGTAGTGAAGGGGAACTTTTATGCTTCTGCCAACTCCATTGACAAAATTTAGTCATTTATTTGCAATGGAGAAGGATTGTGGCAGCTAGAGGGTTTAGGGCAGGGAATAGTGATACCCTGGAGCATATCAATGTTACAAAGAAGGGGACACCTTCAGAAATCATAAATAAAAATAGATGTTTTTAAAAATATAGTTGGATAACTGCTTTGTCTTCCACAGTTGCTGTCTGACTCGAGTGTTTCCAAATCTTTTGTTTTTATTACTAGTTAATATTTTAACTTTTGTCTTGCTGGATAAATGTCTGTTACATCTTTAAATAATACCAGAATTTCTCTGAAATGATGATATAAATAAGGAGAGACACAAACTGGCACTTGTGCTGGAAAGAATGGACTTTAATTCTGCACTTTTAATCAGCTTTCATGCTTAAAGCAATTTAAGACTGTAGGTTAATGTTTTCATTCAGAAGTGGTCTCTCTATGTTCATTTGAGCATTCAGCCAAGATCTTGTTCTTGATAAAAGCACTGAATGACTTCCCTAGACACACATTCTAATCAGCAGCTTGCATTTGTGTGAAGCTTATAATGCAAGGGAGCGCTGGTTCTGTCTCTGCCAATACCAGCCATGCTTACAGTACTTTCCAGTGCACATCTGTCCTTGTGTCACTTCCTTTCATGTTATCCAAAGCCCCAGTTACTCCCATGTGAACCTGTAATTTTGTTGTACTATTTCCCATTGAGTGTTTTGCCTTGACTGTTCACAACATGTTCTTGTGGGTAAATGCTGTGCAGAACACTAAGGTGCCCCTGACCTTCCAACCTGTTAACTACAATTCAGTTTTCCACTCCCACTTTAACACTCTAGTTTTGACCTTCAACATGATACTATTCCCTTCTGGATTCTCCCCCTGCTATCCTTTCTCAGAGCCCAAAATGTTTCAGTAAGATTGTCTCTCATGTTTCTGAACTTCAAAGCTGTTTCTTTAAAAGCATTACATTTGTCTTTTGTAGATCTGAATTTGACTGTGTAATTCAGATTTCATACTGATTTGGGATGCAGCATAATTAAGTTTCTGTTGAATATTTCTATACTCTGTCAAATGTTCATGGCTGGGTGATATTTGACTATCAGTTGACCCAAGTGCTGTTTAATAGGGATACATGCATGGTGCAACAGTGAGTTAAAAAAATTGTAGTTCTAGACAAAAAAGAATAAAAATAGTGCAGCTTTGTATAACTGAGTTTATGAATCAGTACCTTTTGTATTTTAAAAAAGCTCAAATTGGGAGACACAAATCCTGGAGATACTTAACAAGTGAGAAGCCTGTGGAGAAGTAGTTATTGTGCTGGGGTAAAAAGTGACTTTTTTTTAAACAAACAAGTTTAAGTTTCAGAGTGAGGAAGAAATGGTAAGAACAAAGGGAATATCTGCCATAGATTGGGAATCAAGGTTTTCTGGTTGATGCAGATGATGTTGTATGACCATGTTAAAGGAAATTCTGAAACCTGTAAGTAGTATTTAATTTGCAGAAGGTTGGGGGGAGGGGTGAGTTGACAAAGGGAATGCAATAAAATTGATAATCCACTCTCCAGTTATTTAGAAATCCCAATGGCTCAGCAGTGTTCTCTCTCCATTCATTGGCCTCATTCTTGATCTTGTATGCACCAGAAAACGTGGAGGTCCTGTAAGGAGAGATGTAGACTGGGTTTATTCTCACTGAGACAGAGGGCTGAGCGTGGTGTCATAAATCGTCGTAAAATAACGGGCATAGATATGGTGAATAGCTTTTTTCTTCAAGTGTTGAACAAGTGGACACAGGTTTAAGGTGAGAAATACAAAGTTTAATCACAATTGTAAGCAAATCAAATTACATATGAATAGTTGATATCAGAAATTTGCCAATAGTTGGCACAGATTTGTTCAGTATATTTAAACTACGGGAAAAGTTCACCATTAATGTTTCAAAGTTGTGCTTAATCTTTTGAGAAGGCATGCAGAAATGTTCATGTATGGCCACATGTATATTGCAAGTTCTATCTGTATTCTTGACTATCCTGGTGCAGAACCAGTCAATAAAAAGCTTAAACCTGTCTCATTATGCATTGAGCAACTTGATGGAGGAAGAGTTAGATAAATTTAAACAAAATGTGTTTCTGAAGATAAGTGAATGTGACTGGGCTGTGTGGTTTAAAGCTTAAGTTGTTCATTATAAAACGACATTGAACCAAGTAGTTCATGACCAGAAATACCTATTAGTTGCATCACAGAACTTGTGTGGCGTTATCAGGAGATAAAGTTCTCAGCAACCTAGGTGTGTGATAAGCCAATGAATGTGGATGTCAGTGGTATTGCTGTACCTGCAGCATTTGTAGTCTAAATTCTCTAGGGTGTCCATTCATCACTGGAGACCTTCAGGGTCACTATAAACAAGTATAGAACATTGTCAATGGGTTCTGTTGTCAAACTACAGGAAAGCTGTGATAGCATTACAAAGAGTCCCAAAGAGATTGGCTTGGATGCTCTCTAGAGCAGAGGGCTTTACTTGCGAGGAGAGGTAAGGTTTATTTTTGTTGGCATAGAGTGTCTTTTATCTAGGATGGTGGGGGTGGGGAAGTCTTGAGTTAGAGGGCAGAGCTTTAAAATGAAAGCGGAGAAATTAAAAAGATGCTTTTCCACAGAGAATGGTGGAGCAATCTGCCAGATAAAATTACAGTGTAATTAGATGGCAAAGAATTGGGGATATGAGCCTAATATGGACAAATGGAATTAGCATATCATAAAGCAGCATCACAGTTGGCTTGGATGAGTTGGGTCAAGGGTCCATTTCTGTGTTGTGACACTTTAATTCTCTTCAGTCAAATCTCTTTAATGGGTGTTTGAGTAATTGAATGGCTGCAACATAAAATTCAAGAATCAACTTTTCTGCATTTAACTTGGTACATCAGAGTTTGATTTGGTCATGTAACCTTTCCACCCTACTCTGCCAGGTAGCGTGATCATAGCTAATCTGCTCCAGCTCTCATCTTTTCAGGGGTAGTTGTTCATACCACATGATTCCCTGATGTTTCTGTAAGTAGATGTTGATGGATTACTGCAAATAAAACAAGTGTAAATTGAAGGACCTGTGAAAACAATCTTCAGCAGAATTTGAGGTTATACAAACCGTTGTTTGTGGTGAGTAAATATGAAATCTCAAAAGTGAGTGGAGCCTGTTGGGACTTTTAGCAGAGCTTGAGTTCATTAGGTAATCAGGTACTTGACAAGGGCCAATAGAACAAAGTTAGGTTTAAGTGACACAGCCACCTTTGGAGTGGGACTTTGTTGGAGTGGGAAGCTTAAGGCTTTGGTTCAAGAGGCTTCAGCGTGAAGAGGTAGAGGCTAATCACAAACAAGAGAAAATCTGCAGATGTTGGAAATCCAAGCAACACACGGAAAATGCTGGAGGAACTCAGCATTTATGGAAAACTGTACAATCAATGTTTCAGGCTGAGACCCTTCATCAAGACTGCAGGAAAAAAAAACCTCTTTTTTCCCCTCCAAACCTGAAGAAGGGTCTCGGTCAGAAATGTCAACTGCACTCTTTTCCATAAATGTCTGGCTTGTTGGGTTCCTCCAGCATTTTGTGTCAGGTGGAGATGAAGTTTCTTTGTTGCCCAGTTAGAGGAGTGAGAATGGCAATCAAGACAATGGAATATTCCTCTTGTGGGATGTGAGAAGACAGAACTCCAGACATCCCTGATGACGACACCTCCCAAGAAATACATCCACCTGCAGCTTCTTACAGACTGTGCTAGGGAACTGGATGAACTCTGATCATTTTGGTGGCAGCAGAGTTGCTGATACAAAATACAGGGAAGTAGTTGTGCCTAAGGTGCAGGACACGAATGAGATGTCAGAGAACTGGAGGATATCTAATCCAGAAAGGCTCTAAGAATAGGCTGATGAACCTGGTGTCAGGAACGGGTAAATTATTGCAAGCTATTCTTGCGGACAGACTATGTAAGTAATTGGATAGACATGGCCTGCTTACCGATAGTTAACACAGGTTTTGTTAGAATCAGTTCAAGATCACTGACATACTGTATGCCATGAAATGTATTGTTTTGTGGCAGCAGTTTACTGCAATACATATTTAAAAATATGATTTACAATAAGAAATGTATAAACAAACAAGTAGAGCAATGTAGGGAGGTGGTACTCATAGACATTTTGGAAATCTAACGGCGAACGAGAAATATGTGCCTTTGAGCACCTGTCCTACCTTTCTGATGGTAGTAATGGGAAGAGAGCATGTCATAGGTGGCAGATGTCCTTAATGATGGATGCTGCCTTTTAGAGGTGTTGCCTTTTTGAGTCCTGAAGAAGGGTCTCAGCCTGAAACATTTGACTGTTTATTTCCATTGATGCTGCTTGAGCTGCTGATTCCTCCAACATTTTGTGTGTTGTCTTTTGATGATGGTGTGGTAGATCTTTCTAACCAATTTTAGCATTTTTGGAGGAGGTCACAAGGAAAATTTAAGAAGGAAAGGCAGTGGACATCTACATAGACTGTGGCAAGGCCTTTGATAAAGTGGGAGGCTAGTCAAGAAAGTTCAGCCTCTTGGCATATGCATGAGGTAGTAAATTGGATTTGACATTGGCTTTGTGGGAGAAGGCAGAATGGTAGTGGATTAGTTGCCTCTCTGGAGGCCTGTGACCAGTGCTGTGCTGCAGGGATTGGTGCTGGGTCTGTTTGCCATCTATATCAACAATCTGAATCAGCAATCTGAATCTGAATGTGGTAAACTGGATCAGCAAATTTGCAGGTTACACCAACATTGGGGGAGTAGTAGACAGTAACAAAGGCTATCAAAGCTTGCAGCGGTGTCTGGACTAACTGGAAAAATGGGCTGAAAAATGGCAGATGGAATTTTCATGCAGACAAATGTGAGCTGTTGTACTTTGGAAGGACAAACCAGGGTAGGACTTACACAGTGAATGGTGCGGCACTGAGAAGTGTGGAACAACAGAAGAGTCTTGAGAATAAAAATTCCTAATTCTTTGAAACTGGCATCATCGATCAATGGGATGTAAAGAGAGCTTTTGGCACATTGGCCTTGATAAATGAAAATATTATGTACATGAGATGGGATGTTATATTGATATTGCATAAGATGTTGGTGAGGCCATTTGGAATATTGTCTGAGGTTCTGGTCATCAACCTGCAGGAAGGATCAATAGCATTGAAAATTGCAGCAAAGGGTTGAATTGATTAGGACTTTATTCCTTGAGCAGAGGAGAATGAGAGGATATTTTAAAGTTCAAATTAAATTTATTATTAAAGAACTTGTATGTCATGACATACAGCTCTGGCATTCATTTTCTTGCATGCATTCATACCAGAAACACACTAGAATTGTTGAATGACTGTATCCGACAGGATTATCAAACAACCACAGTGGAAAAGTAACAGCAAACTGTGCCAGTAGAAAAATAAAGAGGAAAATAATAAATAAGCAATAAATATTGAGAACACGAGATGAAGAGTTGTCCTTTAAAATGAGTCCATTGGTTGTGGGAAGTTATTCTCACTGGTTTAAGAGGCTGATGGTTGAGGGGTAATAACAGTTCCTGAACCTGATGTTATGAGTCCTGAGGCTCCTGTTGCAATTTCCTAATGGCAACAGTGAGAAGAGAACATGACCTGGGTGGTGGGCTCCCTGATGATGGATGCTGCTTTCCTGCGACAGCGTTTCGTGTAGATGTGCATTACCCGTAATGGACTGAGCTGTATCTGCACAACACACAAAAATGCTGGAGGAACTCAGCAGGTGGCAGCATCAATGGGGAAAAAAGTACTGTCAGCGTTTTGGACTGAGACCCTTCAGCAGGAATGGAGAAAAAAAAGATGAAGTAGATTTAAAAAGTGGGGGAGGGGAGAGAGAAACACAAGGTGAAACGGGGGGGGGGGGGGTGATGAAATAAAGAGCTGGGAAGTTGAGATACATGGCAGGAGAGGGGTGAGTCTGATAAGAGAGGACAGAAGGCCATGGAAGAAAGAAAAAGGAGGGGAGCACCAGAGTGAGGTGATGGGCAGGCAAGGAGAAGTTGAGACAGGGAAAAGGGGATGGGGAATGGTGAAGGAGAGATGGGTGGACCATTACTGGAAGTTGAAGAAATGGATGTTCATGCCATCAATTTGGAGTCTACCCAGTTGGAATATAAGGTGTTCTTCCAACCTGAGGGTGACCTCATCGCGACAGTAGAGAAGGCTATGGATTGACAAATCGGAATGTGAAGTGGAATTAAAATGGGTGGCCACTGGGAGATCCTGCTGCTTCTGGTGGGTGGAGCGTAGATGCTTGGTGAAACGGTCTCCGAATCTACACTGGTTCTCACCGATATAGAGGAGGCCACACCAGGAGCACCACCACAGGTGAAGTGCCGCCTCACCTGCAAGGACTGTTTGGGGCCCTGAATGGTATTGAGGGAGGTGGTGTCAGGGCAGGTGTATCACTTGTTCAGCTTGAAAGGATAAATGCTGGGGGAGATCAGTGGGAAGGGAGGAATGGACAAGGGAGTTGTGTAGGGAGTGATCCCTGCTGAAAGCAGAAAATGTGGGGGGGTGGGGTGCAGGGGAAGATGTGCTTAGTGGTGCAACCCTGTTGGAGATATGGCAGAAGTCCGGAGTTTTATGTGCTGGATGCAGAGGCTGGTAGGTTGGTAGGTGAGGACAAGAGAAACCCTATCCCTGGTAGGTATCCATTACATTTTTGTAGGCTTTTCTTATAAGAGCATTGGTGTTTCAGTACCAGGCTCTGATGCACTCAGAAATTTGAAGTTTCTGACCCTCTGCACTTCTGATTCTGCCCCCCTATTGAGGACTTGTTTATGGACCTCTGTTTTCCTCTTTCTGAAGTCAATAATCAGCTCCTTGGTCTTGCTGACATTGAGTGAGTGGTTGTTGTTGTGGCACCACTCAGACAGGTTTTCAGTCTTTCGTCTACCTGCTGATTTGTCACTACCTCTGATCCAGTCAATGATAGTGGTGTCATCAGCAAACTGAAATATGACATTGGAGCTGTGCTTAGCCACACAGTCATAACTATAAAATGAGTAGAGCAGGGGACTAAGCCCACAGCCTTGTGCACCTGTGCTGATGGAGACTGTGGAAGAGATGTTGCTACTCTGAACTGACTCTGGTCAGCAAGTGAGGAAATCGAGAAACTAGTTGCACAAGGAGGTATTGTCGATTTGAAGCTTATTGATTAGTATTGAGGAGATGATAGTATTGAATGCTGAGCTGTAGTTAATGAAGAGCATCCTGATGTCTGCATCTTTGCTGTTGAGATGTTGCAGGGTTGAGTGAAGAGTCAATGAAATGTATTTGCTATTGACCTGTTGTGATGCTGGGCAAATTGGAGTGGGTCTAGGTCACTTCTCAGGCTGGAGTTAATGTTTCATCACTGGCTCTCAAAACACTTCTCACTGGATGTAAGTGCTGCTGGATGATGGTCATTGAGGCAGGTTACAATATTCTTCTTACAGGTTTGCATAAATATGAGGGCTATAAATAGGGTAAATGTAAGCAGGATTTTTCCATTGAGGTTGGGTGAGACTAGAACTAGAGATCACAAGATGAGGTGAAATGTAAAATATTTACCTTCAAGAGGTCCACAACCTTGTTGTAAGGTTTGGAGGCTTGAGTGCCTCAATGATCCAGAGAGCTATGTTGGTTGGAGTCAGTGCCTTCTGCATTTGCTTTTGATAGGGTCACCCACACCAAACAGGTCAAATGGTCAAGGCCAGATTTAGACTGGTCCACTGATCCTCAAAAAAGGTACAGAAACAGCAATGAAGAATCCTCCTTTATCTGTGTTTGTCTGTATGGACAGACAAAGATGGAGGACCTTCATTGCTGCTTTAAATGCCAGTGGCGTAAAGGGCAGTAAATAAAATATTTGAGCAGAAACTGAGGGGGATTTTCACTCAAAGGGTGGTGTGAATGTGGAATGAGATGCCAGTGTTTGGGCGTTTAATTATAACATTTAAGAGAAGCTTAGTAAGAACATGGAATGGCGGGTTATGATCCAGGTGTGGGTCAATGGGACTCGGCAGAATAAATTTTTGGCATGGACTAGATGGGCTGAGGGTTCTTTTTCTGTGCTGTAGTGCCCTATTGACTCTAATTCTGTAAGCTATTTTGACCAATCTATAAACTGTTATGTTCTGACCAACCAGCAATGAGACTCTTGTCCCATATCAGTATTGGATCATGTTGCCAGGGTGGTTAAGAATGAGTATTGTATTGTTAACCACCTTTGGTTGGGGTATTGAGTTCAAGAGCTGCAAGGTAATGTTGTGGAAGCTTTAGAGAAGGTGCAAAAGAGATTTACCAGGATGCTGCCTGGATTCGAAAACTTCTTGTGGGGATAAGTTGAGGAAGCTAGAGCTGTTTGGAGAGGAGGAAGATGAGAGGTGACTTGATTGAGGCGTTCAAGATGACAAGAGCCAGATGGGCAGTCAGAGACTTTTTCCCCAAGGTGGAAATGGCTGATGGAAAGGGGTATAACTTTAAGCTGTTTGGAGGAAAGTATCCATAACCTATTCCTTATATGGGGCCCAAAACTGTTGACAATACTTGAAGAGCAGCTTGACCAGTGACTATTAAAGCCTCAGCCTTATCTCCTTGCTTTTATATTCTATTCCCCTTGAAATAACTGCCAAACTGCCTTCTTTACAACAGGCTCAACCTGTAAATTAAGCTTTTGGGAGTCTTGCACAAGGACTCCCAAGACCCTTTTGTTACGTATCCCGTAACTGGGTCACTTACCAGCAAAGATAGAGAGGTCCGTTGAAGTCTGATGGTACTATTTTTAACGGTATTTATTGATAAAAATACACAAAAATAATATCAATGCAAGCATACATATAATATACGTCGTCAATACTAAATCTAAAAGCGCAGGTATAATAATATTCAATAAGAAATAGCTCTATTGTTGTCTAGGGGATAATGTATTGTCCGATGGAAATATAAAAGTCACTTTAGTTCATTCAAGCTGCAGCTTTTGGTTGGAGAGAAAGACGGAGGTTTAACTTGCCCATTCCTTTTATGATGTCAATCCTTCGAGAGTCGTTGGGGGCTGATTTCCCCTTTGTTGTTAGCTAAAGCCGTGCTTCCTTGGTAAAGGCCCACCAATTCTGAGGCAAATGGAAAAGGACGCACATGGGCTTTTCCACCGGCTTTCGCTATTACGCTGTTACAGGAGTTCTAGCATTTCTTCTGGTGTGTCTGAGGGGCTGTTCCCCAGTCCCTCTTTTATCCTGACTCACAGGGTCTCAGATGTCAATCAGGGTGGAATGATGCCATCCCCCCAACCAGCCCACGTTGCCTGAGGGCTTTCCATGAAGTACAGTACTCAATACACAATTCCGTCTCCAAAAGACAATGACCTGTTTCGTGGCTTTGTATCGCTGGGGCCAGGACATTTCAAACGTCTCTCTCTCATTTCCTGGGTCTCCTGCCCTGACTTAATAGCGATCTTGCGATTCTCAAAAAGGAGGGGGCCATGGGCGTAACACCCCCTTTCTTCAACGCATTTTTTACCATCGGAGAAAAACGAAGTAATACAGAGTCTTACAGGATTTTAGAATCTAACACAATACAAAAGTTTTTTTTTCTCTACAGAGTAATACAGTTATACATTCAATTCAGTATCTAGATGGTTACCAATTACATTGTCACTTCCTTTAATATCTTAACATTTTGTACCTTACTAAAGTCTGGTAGCATCAGACTCCAATTTAATAACCACTTATTTGTAGGTCTTATTTTTCTTTAGCAAACAAAAACTAAAGAGTTGTGATCTTAGCTTACGGGTATACTACAAAAGTTCATGCAAATACTAATCTTTATGTTGCTTTCAAACTTAATAGGCAGGCTTCCATGGGGGTTGTCTTTTATTATTCACATGCTTTGTCGAAATCCCTTAAAACCGGCTTCTGCTATTTAAAAATGGCGTCCCCATTAACCCTCGCCTCTTTTCCGGTTAATTCCCACGTGGGGAGCTTGTGCACCCTGACGAAATAGGCTTTCGTCTGCTCCTTCCATAGGAGTTATTTTATCAACAATGTGTCCCAAACTTCGACCATCTTCTGAATTTCCACCCAATTCTTTAAGTTTACGCAAGTTGCTAGTTTTCTCTTCAGGACCCTTCAGGCTATTAGTTTTC
Source organism: Hemitrygon akajei (assembly GCF_048418815.1). NCBI lineage: Eukaryota > Metazoa > Chordata > Chondrichthyes > Myliobatiformes > Dasyatidae > Hemitrygon > Hemitrygon akajei. Next base: position 2,178,067 of record NC_133144.1, read on the forward strand.
AGTTCAAACAGCATTTCAAATTCTGCCTTTTCACACCACACTCTGGAATAACAATAGCGTGTGGGGCCCCGTTACCTTCCAACTCAACCTGTAATTGATTCACAGGCTTTGTGGTGCCACGCCATTGTCTCTGTAGCCTGGTTGCTGCCTTTGATATCAGTCCAGCCTTTAAATTTTCTTCATTCAATTTGGGAACTACATATTTCCCTTTTCCTTCAATAATAATATTCATCTCCCCACTAACTTTTAACACACCTTCGAGCACAAACACCTGGGAACTCTCACTTCCCACTATTACCAAGGTTAACCCTTTCTTCACTGAACCAAGTCTATCTGACCCACAAGGACTGCATTCCTTTTCAACTGAATCAAATACCTCAGACTTTTTCTGAACTCCATTACTAGGTTCAGTACCACGTGCATCCACATCTTGGACACACTCAAACGGGACATTTGCCTCTTCCAGGCTTTCAATACCCGTACCCGGTCCAAATTCTAAATTCCCCTGATTCTCCCAGCTACTCTCTGGGCAACTCCCTTCCGGAGTAAACTCAACCCCGCGGGCTGAAACAACCTCATCTGCCAACCCAGCAGACTTCTTCAAGGTAATGGCATCCTTTTCATCTAGGACTGCCCTCATTTCATTATCGGGAACACCTTTAGAATTTTCAACTTCTTCAAACAGTTCTGCCAAACCAGACAGATCATCCATGTCCAACTCTGGACCTTTTAACAGCTCTATCTATTTCTCATCTTTATTTCGTGCCTCTAGAACTTTTCTCCTCACTAAGGGCAGGTCTACCCCCTCTCCCTTACTCTCTTTCACTTTCCTATTCTCCGTTTTCCCACCCTCCTGGTACAGGGTCGGTAAAAACGTCTCGGCCAAATCGATACTGGCCTGATTTAAACTGCTCTCTGTCTTAGCTGCCTTTCTTGACATGCTGCGAGTGATCGCGCATGCGGGATAGATCTTGGAATCTAGGGGCAGAGCCTCAACACTCACAGGCTGTCTCGTCAGCGTCATTGCTGCCCAAACCTTACCACCGGCTAAATCATTACCTAGAAGGACGTCCGCGTCAGTTCTCGGGAATTCTGATTGCACCCCCATTTCAACTGGTCCAGAGACTAGCTCACAATTCATAATGACCCTATGCAAGGGCACCATTTCCGTCCCTTTTCCTATTCCTTTCACAGCTACCATTCCCGTCTTGCGACCAAAATCTAGTACCTTACTGCTGATCAATGATAGTTCAGCCTCCGTGTCTCTCCAGATCCGTACTGGAACTGGTGTGTCTCCCTCCCTCCCTCACAGACACTGCTCTGTTTGACATACAAGTCTCAGACCCTTCTCGTACTCTGTCAACCCGGGGCTCTCTTGTTGATTTACTGATTACCACGGCACATCCGATAGGGACCACTGCTTTCCCTTTTCCTGTCTCCTTCCTCGGAGCAAAGCACCTAGATGCAATATGTGCCCCCTTTCCACAATTAAAACAGGTCACGCCCGGAAATCTCTGGCCGTCTTACCTTTCCCCCTCAATCTTACCACTAGCTCCTGGCGGGACCTCTGCCTCAGCCGGTGGACTTTCTCTATCATTCCCACAGTCTCTCTGGGAACTTTTATTCGAGGCAAACTTTGTCTTGTGGGTTAGGGCATATTCATCTGCGAACCTAGCAAATTCGGAGATGGACTTATTCGGCTTCTCATTCAAATACATCCGGATATCCTCCGAAACACAACCTTTAAATTCCTCAATCAGAATTAACTCCCTGAGACGCCAAAAATCCTCTTCCACTATCTCTGCTGTGCACCAACGGTCCAAGAGCACACCCTTCTCATAGGCAAACTCGGTATACATCTGATTCCACCCCTTTTTAAAGTTTCTGAACTTTTGTCTATACGCTTCAGGTACTAATTCATAACTCCGGAGAATGGCCGCTTTCACTTTGTCATAACTCTCCGCCTATTCCTCCTCCATGGACAATGCCGTATATGCTCGTTGTGCCTTCCCTTTTAACACACTTTGTAACAGCGCCACCCACTGATCTCTGGGCCACTTCTGATTCACTGCCACCTTCTCAAAAAGCAAGAAATAACTATCAACATCCGTCTCCTCAAACGGAGGTACTAACCTCAACTCCCGACTAACATTAAACTGCTCCTCTCGGTCTGACCCTGGATCTCTTCGCTCTTGCCTTAACTTCTCCATCTCCAAGGCATGTTTCCTCTGTTTCTCTGCCTCCTCATACTCTTTCTCCTTCTCAGCTCTTTCCTGTTCTTTCTCAGCTCTCTCTCTCTCTCTCCTTCTCGGCTGCTTCCAGCTGTTTTAACTGAATTTCATGCTCCCTTTGTTTCTCAGCCCTGTCCTGCTCCCTTTTCACCTCTAATGCCTTTAGCTGGAGCTCATGCTCCCGTTTCACCTCTAACTCCTTTAGCTGGAGCACATGCTCCCTTTGTTTGTCGGCCCTTTCTTTCTCTCTCTCTTACTCTCTCTCTCTCGGCTCTTTCTTTCTCTTTCTCGGCTCTTTCTTTCTCTTTCTCGGCTCTTTCTTTCTCTTTCTCGGCTCTTTCCTTCTCTTTCTCGGCTCTTTCCTTCTTCTCAGCTGCTTCCAGCTGCTTTAACTTAATTGCATGTTCCAACCTTAATTTCTCCAACTCTAACTGAGCCGTCCCACTAGCTGGTACCTTTTCAGGGATATTTTCCAATACCTCAGCTGCAAACACATTCTTCCCAATATAATACTGAGTTATTGCCCTTCGCACCTCCCGCTTTTTCATGGACAACCTCACCTCTGCGAGGTTTCACCCTTTCGCCATATTTATCAAGTCTGATTTAGTGGCTGCCTCTAGCGCCTCTAGAGTCGGGTTTTCTATAAATTCATCCACGTCCATCTTTGCTGGTTTCCCGTCTGGCTACCCGCGTAACCAGATCCAAGTTTGGACTTACAAGCCCGATTCACTGGCCTCCCAATTTGGTGTCAAATCCCGAGACGAGAACCCCAACTGTTACATACCCCATAACTGGGTCACTTACCAGCAAAGATAGAGAGGTCCGTTGAAGTCTGATGGTACTATTTTTAACGGTATTTATTGATAAAAATACACAAAAATAATATCAATGCAAACATACATATAATATACATCGTCAATACTAAATCTAAAAGCGCGGGTATAATAATAATAAGAAATAGCTCTATCGTTGTCTAGGGGATAATGTATTGTCTGATGGAAATATAAAAGTCACTTTAGTTCATTCAAGCTGCAGCTTTTGGTTGGAGAGAAAGACGGAGGTTTAACTTGCCCATTCCTTTTATGATGTCAATCCTTCGAGAGTCGTTGGGGGCTGATTTCCCCTTTGTTGTTAGCTAAAGCCGTGCTTCCTTGGTAAAGGCCCACCAATTCTGAGGCAAATGGAAAAGGACGCACATGGGCTTTTCCACCAGCTTTCGCTATTACGCTGTTACAGGAGTTCTAGCATTTCTTCTGGTGTGTCTGAGGGGCTGTTCCCCAGTCCCTCTTTTATCCTGACTCACAGGGTCTCAGATGTCAATCAGGGTGGAATGATGCCATCCCCCCAACCAGCCCATGTTGCCTGAGGGCTTTCCATGAAGTACAGTACTCAGTACACAATTCCGTCTCCAAAAGACAATGACCTGTTTCGTGGCTTTGTATCGCTGGGGCCAGGACATTTCAAACGTCTCTCTCTCATTTCCTGGGTCTCCTGCCCTGACTTAATAGCGATCTTGCGATTCTCAAAAAGGAGGGGGCCACGGGCGTAACACTTTACACTTCTGTTAGAGCAACACACCCAAAATGCTGGTGGAATGCAGCAGGCCAGGCAGCATCGTTTCGGGCCGAGACCCTTCGTCAGGACTAACTGAAAGAAAAGATAGTAAGAGATTTGAAAGTAGGAGGGGGAGATCCGAAATGATAGAAGACAGGAGGGGGAGTGATAAAGCTAAGAGCTGCAAAGTTGATTGGCAAAAGGGATACACAGCTGGAGAAGGGAAAGGATCATGGGATGGGAGGCCTAGGGAGAAAGAAAGTGGGAGGGGAGCACCAGAAAGAGATGGAGAACAGGCGAGGAGTGATTGTGACAGAGGCAGAGAGGGGAAAAAAGGAGAGGAAAAAGGTGGGGTAATAAATATATAAGGGATGGGGTAAGAAGGGGAGGCAGGGCATTAACAGAAGTTAGAGAAGTCAGTGTTCATGCCATCAGGTTGGAGGCCACCCAGATGGAATATCAGGTGGTGTTCCTCCAACCTGAGTGTGGTTTCATCCTGACAGTAGAGGAGACCATGGATAGACATATCAGAATGGGAATGGGACATGGAATTAAAATGTGTGGCCGCGGGGAGATCTTGCTTTCTCTGGCGGAGAGAGCGTAGGTGTTCAGTGAAACGGTTTCCCAGTCTGCGTCAGGTCTCACCAATGTATAGAAGGCCGCACCAGGAGCCCCAGACGCAGTTTATCACACCAGCCGACTCACAGATGAAGTGTCGCCTCACCTGGAAGGACTGTCTGGGGCCCTGTATGGTGGTGAGGGAGAAAGTGTAAGGGCAGGTATAGCACTTGGTCCACTTACAAAAATAAGTGCCAGAAGGGAGATCGGTGGGATGGGGGGGGTGGGGCGAATGGACAAGAGAGTCACATAGGGAGCGATCCCTGTGGAAAGCAGAAAGAGGGGGGAGGGAAAGATGTGCTTGGTAGTGGGATCCTGTTGGAGGTGGCGGAAGTTACGGAGAATTATATGTTGGACCCGGAGGCTGGTGGGGTGGTAGGTGAGGACAAAGGGGGACCCTATCCTGAGAGGGGTGGCGGGAGGATGGGGTGAGAGCAGATGTGCATGAAATGGGAGAGATGCGTTTTACAGCAGAGTTGATGGTGGAGGAAGGGAAGCCATGTTCTTTTTAAAAAAAAAAAAAGAAGACACCTCCTTCGTCCTGGAATGAAAAGCCTCATCCTGAGAGCAGATGCAGCAGAGACTGAAGGGGATGGCATTTTTGTAAGAAACAAGGTGGTAAGAGTAATAGTCCAGGTAGCTGTGAGAGTCTGTAGACTTATAGTAGATATCAGTAGACAAGCCATCTCCAGAGATGGCGACAGAAAGATCAAGAAAGGGGAGGGAGGTGTTGGAAATGGACCAGGTAAATTTGAGGGCAGGGTGAAAGTTGGAGGCAAAGTTAATGAAGTCAGTGAGCTCAGCATGCGTGCAGGAGGCAGCTGCAACGTAGTTGATGTAGCAAAGGAAAAGTGGGGGATGGATACCAGTATAGGCTTGGAACATGGACTGTTCCACAAAGCCAACAAAAAGGCAGGCATAGCTGGGACCCATACGGGTCCCCATGGCTACACCTTTGGTTTGGAGGAAGTGGGAGGAGCCAAAGGAGAAATTATTGAGAGTAAGGACTAATTCCGCTAGACGGAGGAGAGTGGTGAGGTTTGGACTGGTACAGGGATGAGAGGTGTATGGAGGGATATAGTCCAGGTGCAAGTCAGTGGGACTAGGCAGAAAAATTGTTTGGCACAGCCAAGAAAGGCCAAAAGGCCTGTTACTGTGCTGTAATGTTCTATGGTTCTATCCTTCTGATCCTCCACACTGCCAAGGGTCTTACCATTAATACTATATTCTGCCATCATATTTGACATACCAAAATGAACTGCCTCACACCTGATTTAAACTCCATCTGCCACTTCTCAGCTCAGTTTTGCATCCTATCAACGCCCCGCTGTAACCTCTGACAGCCCTCCACACTATCCACGACACCCCCAACCTTTGTGTCATCAACAAATTTACTAACCCATCCCTCCACTTCCTCATCCAGGTCATTTATTAAAATCACAAAGAGTGGGGTCTCAGAGCAGATCCCCGAGGCACACCACTGGTCATCGGCCACCATGCAGAATATGACTCGCCTGCAACCACTCTTTTCCTTCTGTGGACAAGTCAGTTCTGGATCCACAGAGTTATGTCCCCTTGGATCCCATGCCTCATTTTCTCAATAAGCCTTGCATGGGGTACCTTATCAAATGCTTTGCTGAAATCCATATACTGTACACTACATCTACGGCTCTACCTTCAACAATGTGTTTAGTCACATCCTCAAAAAAAATTCAATCAGGCTCGTAAGGCAGGACCTGCCTTTGACAAAGCCATGCTGACTATTCCTAATCATGTGATGCCTCTCAAAATGTTCATAAATCCTGCCTCTCAGGATCTTCTCCATCAACTTACCAACCACTGAAGTAAGACTCACTGGCCTATAATTTTCTGAGTGATCCCTAGTCCCTTTCTTGAATAAGGGAACAACATCCGCAACCCTCCAATCCTCCGAAACCTCTCCTATCCTCATTGATGATGCAAAGATCATTGCCAGAGGCTCAGCAATCTCCCTCATTTCCCAGAGTAGCCTGGGGTACATCCTGTCTGGTCCTGGTGACTTATCCAACTCGATGCTTTCCAAAAGCTCTACACATCCTTTTCCTTAATATCTGCATGCTCAAGCTTTTCAGTCCACTGCAAGTCATCCGTACAATCACCAAGATACGTTTCTGTAGTGAATACTGAAGCAAAGTATTCATCAAGTATCTCCGCTATTTCTTCCGATTCCATACCCACTTTTCCATTATCACACTTGATAGGTCCTATTCTCTCATGTCTTATCCTCTTGCTCTTCACATACTTGTAGAATGCCTTGGGGTTTTCCTTAATCCTGTCTGCCAAGGCCTTCTCATGGCCCCTTCTGGCTCTCTTATTTTCATTCTTAAGCTCCTTCCGGCTAGCCTTACAATCTTCTATATTCATATCAATACCTAGTTCTTTGAACCTTTCGTAAGCTGCTCTTTTCTTCTCGACAAGATATACAACAGCCTTTGTACACTACGGTTTCCATGTCTCATTGGAATGTACCTACTCAGAACCATACGCAAATATCCCCTGAATATTTGCCACATTTATTCTGTACGTTTTCCTGAGAACATCTGTTTGCAGTTTATGCTTCCAAGTTCCTGCCTGATAGCCTCGTATTTCCCCTTACTCCAATTGAACGTTTCCCTAACTTGTCTGTTCCTATCCCTCTCCAATAAAGGGGATTAAATTTCTATTCACTAATCTCCAAAATGCTCTCCCTCTGAAAGTTCTGACACCTTGAAAGTTCATTTCCCAATACCAGATCAAGTATAGCCTCTCTTCTTGTAGGCTTATCTACATATTGTGTCAAGAAACCTTCCTGAACACACCTCACAAACTCTACCCCATCTTAACCCCTCACTCTAGGGAGATGCCAATCAATATTTGGGAAATTAAAATCTCCCACCACAACAACCCTGTTATTATTGCATCTTTACAGAATCTGTCTCCCTATCTGCTGCTCTATGTCCCTGATACTATTGGGTGGTCTATATTAAAAAAAAAACACCCAGTAGAGTTATTGACCCCTCCTATTCCTAACTTCCACCCACAGAGACTCCATAGACAACCCTTCCATAACTTCCTCCTTTCTCTGATCAACAGTGCTACGCCCCCACCTCTTTTGCCTCCCTCCCTGTCCTTTCTGAAACATCTAAAGGCTGGCACTTGAAGTAGCCATTCCTGCTGCTGCACCATCCAAGTCTCTGTAATGGCCACAACATCATAGCTCCAAGTGCTGATCCACACTCCAAGCTCATCCACTTTGGTCATAACACTCCTTGCATTAAAATAGACACATCTGAAACTATCGGTCTGAGTGTGTCCCTTCTCTATCACCTGCCTATCCTCCCTTTCCTCTGTCACTTCAGTTCCCACCCCCCAGCAATTCTAATTTAAATTCTCCCTAATAGCCTTTGTAAACCTTCCCGCCAGGATATTAGTCCCCTTCAGATTCAAGTGCAGCCTGTACAGGTCACGCCTGCCCCAGAAGAGGTCCCAATGATCCAGAAATCTGAATCTTTGCCTCCTGCTCCAATCCCTCAGCCATGCATTTATTCTCCACCTCGTTCTATTTCTGTACTCACTGTCGTAGCACAGGCAGTAATCCTGAGATTGCTACCTTTGTGGTCCTGCTTCTCAACTTCCTTCCTAACTCCCTGCAGTCTACTTTCAGGTCCTCCTCCCGTTTCCTACCATTGGTACCACTATGGACCACGACCTCTGGCTGTTCTCCTTCCCACTTCAAGCTATCGTGAACCCGATCAGAAACATCCAGGACCCCGGCACCTGGGAGGCAAATAACATCCAGCTGACCCTGTAGGACATAATGGTCAGTTTTGAGGTGGTGTTCCTGTTCATGAGAGTTCCCGTTCTGAGAGTTCCCATTAAGGGCACCTTGGTCCTCCTACAATCAAGGTTTGATAAGGGCCTTCTTGAACACATATCCACATACTTCCTCTGTAAGGGGAACTAATATGAACAAACAGATGGAGTGGCAATGGGATTACCCTTGTTGCCTGCTATTGCTAATTCCTACATGGAGGTCTTTGTGGAGATTGTGCTGAGCTCATCACCCTAATGCTTCAGATGCTGCTTCAGATATATTGTGATATCTTTGTAGTGTGGCTTCATCGACTTCAGGCACTATAATAGTTCCATCATCATCTGAACAATATACATCCAAACATTCAATTTACGATGGAGAAGGTGCTTGCTTCCTGCTCCTGGACATTCAAATACGATGGAAACCAGATGTAACCTCTGGGATGGCATCCATTGGAAATCCAATGGCATGGACTTGTATCTCAATAATAAGTCACCATCACATCTCCTTGCTGGATCACTTCTTTCTACTTTGATTAACCATGCAAAAATTATTTCAGACCCAGATAGTCTCCCCAAGGAAATACAGAATGGCTACTAGGCGAGGGAAATCAGTCTGCCCCTTAAAAGGGCAGATAGAAAAACCAGGAAACCCAACTCCCTGGAGTGTAGAAGAATGAGGGGAGATTTAATAGAGGTATATAAAATTATGATGGGTATAGATAGAGTGAATGCAAGCAGGCTTTTTCCACTGAGGCTAGGGGAGAAAAAAAACAGAGGACATGGGTGAAGGGGGAAAAGTTTAAAGGGAACACTAGGGAGGACTTCACACAGAGTGGTGGGAGTGTGGAATGAGCTGCCAGGTGAAGTGGTAAATGCGGGCTTACCTTTAACATTTAAGAAAAACTTGGACAGGTACATGGATGACAGGTGTATGGAGGGATATGGTCTAGGTGCAGGTCAGTGGGACTAGGCAGAAAAATGGTTTGGCACAGCCAAGAAGGGCTAAAAGGCCTGTTTCTATGCTGTAATGTTCTATGGTTCTATGTTTTATGACAAGGAGGAACCCATCGCTATGACCTGTCTTCCCTATATTTCCATGGTTTCTCGAAGGATCACCAGGATCCTGAAGAAATACCGGATTAATATCATCTGGAACCTCATAAGGAAGCTCAAATTCCAGTTTCTACAGGTCATGGATGACCTGGGAGTCCGGGTCGCTGGTGGTTAAAGGATTCCCTGTGAATGCAAAGCAGCATGTATTGGCCAGACAGGGTGCATGGTGGAAGCCTGCATCAAGGAAGCTTAGGAGGCGTATCCGACGGGGTTACCTTGAGAAATCGGTACAAAACTGCTGTGCAGCACCTAAGGCTTTTGGGAATGCCTGGTGAAGGAAGCAATTGTAATAATTTTAACACAGATGAAGGTCTTGCTCTGAGTTACAACTGGAATTTGATTGTAAGCAAGGTGGGATAGCGGAAACCCGACTGGGTGAGGACTAGTCAATCAGGCAGGACAGGTTATGGGCGTATATATACCACCAGACAAAATGTGCCTTGACATCATCCCTGATAGAAGCCCAAGAAGAGTTTATTCGAGATAGACTGTTCATTGCTCAAAATATTAAATCCTGAGTCCGGTTTTTACTGGAAGTGGTTCTCCCATAGCATGGTCTGTCTGGAATCTAATGTGAGTTTTTTGGAGGACATGATTTTTTTGCTGTGTTGGCTTGCTTTCCTTAGTGATATCTTGAGATGTCAGTAATTACTTAAAAATCCTGTTTATGCAGTGTGCTGCTCCATCTGTCGCTTAATGTCCAAGGATGCAGACTGGCAGTGTTGGTCAGTGATGTTTATAGCTTTAAATCTGTGTACTAATCCGACCGACTCCACTAATTTGTGACAAAGTTTGTCTTCGATCAAGTGAGTTAGTCAGAAATGTAACAAGTGGAGCCTCTGTAAGCTTTTCAATGCTGGCTGGGCGGTGGGGGAGGTGTTACAATTAGCACAAACCCTGTAGCGTAGCAAATAAACCTTTGTGTTGAGATGTAAATTAAGTAATTATAGATTTGCCTACCAGAGCAACAAATACATAGCAGGCTTTTCATTCAACCCTGGAATATCTGGTCAGCAAAGATGCAAACATCAGTATGCTCAGCATTCAATACAATCATCTCTTTAAAATGAATCAATAAGCTTCAGTACCTTGACCTCGGTACCTTCTGGAGCAATTGGATTGAGTTCCTGACTTGCAGGTCCCAGTCAGTTCAGATTAGCAACAACTGCCACAATTTCCATTAGCACGGGTGCACCATAAGACTGTGCTTAGTCCCCTGCTCTACTTGTTTTACACTTACGACTGTGCAGTAAAGCACAGTTCCAAAGCAGTATTTAAGTTTGCTGGTGACACCACTGTCGTAGGCCAAATTAAAGATGGTGACAAATCAGCATGTAGGAGGGAGATTGAAAATCAGGCTGAATGGTGCCACAACAACCTCCTATCATTTGATGTCAACAAGGCCGAGGAGCTGATTATCGACTTCAGGAGAAGGAAACCAGAAGTTCATGAGCCAGTCATCATCAGAGGTGGAGAAGGTCAGCAACTTGAAATTCTTTGGTGTTAATATGTCAGAGGACCTGTCCTGGACATGTCAGTGCAATTATGAAGAAATCACAGCCGTACCTTTCCTTCCTTTGGAGTTGGTGAAGATTTGGCATGAAATCTACAACTTTGACAAACTTTGAGAACTGTATAGTGGAGAGTGCACTGGTTGTGTCACAGCTTGGTATAGAAACACCAATGCTCTTGAACAGCAAATCCTACAAAATGTAGTTATGGGTAGCACCCTCCCTACCATTGAGCACATTTACACAAAATACTGTTGCAGGAAAGCAGCATCCATCATCAGGGACCCCTCCTCCCAGATCATGTTCTCTTCTTTCTGCTGCTATCAGGAAGAAGGTACAGAAGCCTCAGAACCACCAGGTTTGGGAACAGTTATTACCCCTCAAGCATTAGGCTGTTCAGCCAAACTGGATAATTTTACTCAACATCACTTGTCCCATCACTGAACTGTTCTCACAACCAATAGACTCACTTTCAAGGACTCTTCATCTCATGTTCTTGATATTTATTGCTTAGTTATTATTCTTTCTTTTTGTATTTGCACAGTTGTCTTTTGCACACTGAATGCCCTAGTTGATGCAGTCCTTCATTGATTCTGTTATGGTTATTATCCTATGGATTTACTGAGTGTACTCACAAGAAAGGAATCTGTACGTCGTATATGGTGACATGTATGTACTTTGATAATAGATTTACTTTGAACTTGTTTACTTGAATTGCACTGTGATTGTCACCCTGCACCCCACATGCACAGCATGTTTCAATGAAAATGGAGGTACAATAAACCACTGCAGGGAGAATCTTTTCAGGACGGAATGCAAAGCACTACTTCCCGGATAACTTATGATTTTCTCCTGGTTGGGCTATTGAGAAGACAGGTATGGAATTGTAGCTTATATTTGCTCTGTCAGTTTTGCTAAAAATATATTAAAAAATAGTGGTCCCATTACATAACAATGGTGTTTCTAATGGATACACAATGCATGATCAACATTGGAAATTGTTTCATAAAGACTTTTAAACATCAATTAATCTGGTGTATTGGTGTGTCTGCTTAGAAAGCTGAAAGTGCTCATTGCATTCCTTGTTGTGCTGCTGACAGTGTTGTATTGCTTGGGCATGACTCCACAAGGGCTGGTTTTTTGGCAAGCTAGTCATTATTTGTGTATGATCTGATGAAACAGTCTATGTCTGAGGCCCATTCTGGTTTTATGACAGTGTTGCTACAGACAAGTTGCTGTATAATCATTACGAAGGATTGTTGGCATTTCACTTCCAAGGTGCTGTCCCAGTTAGTGCAGAGCAGTAATTCAAACTACTTGTATTAGTCAGTGGGTAGACTAGGGGTTAATGGTATATTTGGAAAAAGTACACAGATAAAATTGAGAATATTCTTATTGTTGTCTGAAGATTGACAGAAGTTGTGTATGGTTACAGGAGATGAGAATTAAGAAGCAAATCTGTTAAAAATTTTTGCTGATTGTTGCTCGCTGTTCCTGCAGCTTTCACAGGCTGTCACAAACTTGAGGAAAAACTAAAACAAAATCTGAATCTAAAGACCAAATAGTCTTTAGGTACTTTACAAAGATTGTTCGTTCCCTAGAGTGCACTATTACAGCTTTGGATTTATTTGTAGAGTGTTGCTGAAATTTTCATTGTTAAAACTAAAACAGAAGAAATTGGGAACAGGAAAATGGCAGAGAAGGCGTGAAACTATGTTTCACCTGCCTACTTGGATTCAAAAACAAAACCAGAAACAGTGGATGACTCTGGGTCGAGAGTAAATGAAGAAGCGTAAAAGAAATATTATATGGAACCATAGAACATTACAGCACAGAAACAGGCCTTTTGGCCCTTCTTAGCTGTGCCAAACCATTTTTCTGCCTAGTCCCACTGACCTGCACTTGGACCATATCCCTCCATACACCTCTCATCCATGTACCTGTCCCAAGTTTTAAATGTTAAAAGTGAGCCCGCATTTACCACTTCATCTGACAGCTCATTCTACACTCCCACCACTCCACCACTCTGTATGAAGAAGCCCCCACTAATGTTCCCTTTAGATTTTTCACCCTTAACCCATGTCCTCTTCTTTTTTTTTCTCCCCTAGCCTCAGTGGAAAAAACCTGCTTCCATTCACTCTATCTATATCCATCATAATTTTATATACTTCTATCAAATCTCCCCTCATTCTTCTACGCTCCAGGGAATAAAGTCCTAACCTATTCAATCTTTCTCTGTAACTCAGTTTCTCAAGTCCCGGCAATGTCCTTGTAAACCTTCTCTGCACTCTTTCAACCTTATTAATATCCTTCCTGTAATTTGGTGACCAAAACTGCACTCCAAATTCGACCTCACCAATGCCCGATACAACCTCACCATGACATTCCAACTCTTATACTCAACACTTTGATTTATAAAGGCCAGTGTACCAAAAACTCTCTATACAACCCTATCTACCTGTGATGCCACTTTTAGGGAATTTTATATCTGTATTCCCAGATCCCTCTGTTCTACTGCACTCCTCAGTGCCCTTCCATTTACCTTGTATGTTCTATCTTGGTTTGTCCTTCCAAAGTGCAATACCTCACACTTGTCTGTATTAAACTCCGTCTGCCATTTTTCCAGCTGGTCCAAATCCTTCTGCAAGCTTTGAAAACCTTCCTCACTGTCCACTACACCTCCAGTCTTTGTATCATCAGCAAATTTGCTGATGCAATTTACCACATTATCATCCAAATCATTGATACAGATGACAAATAACAATGGACCCAGCACTGATCGCTGTGGCACACCACTAATCACAGGCCTCCACTCAGAGAAGCAATCCTCCACTACCACTCTCTGGCTTTTCCCATTAAACCAATGTCTAATCCAATTTACTACCTCACCATGTATACTTAGCGACTGAATCTTCCCAATTAATCTCCCATGCGGGACCTGGTCAAAGGCCTTACTGAAGTCCATGTAGACAACATCCACTGCCTTCCCTTCATTCACTTTCCTTGTAACTTTCTCGAAAAACTGTAATAGATTTGTTAAACATGACCTACCATGCACAAAGCCATATTGGCTCTCCCTAATAAGTCCCTGTCTATCCAAATACTTATCCCTATCTCTTAGTACTACTTCCAATAATTTTCCTACTACCGATGTTAAACTTACTGGCCTATAATTTCCCAGATTACTTTTAGAGCCTTTTTGAAACAACGGAACAACATGAGCTATCCTCCAATCCTCCAGCACCTCACCCGTAGATACCGACATTTTAAATATATCTGCCATGGCCCCTGCAATTTCAACACTAGTCTCCTTCAATGTCCGAAGGAATACCCTGTCAGGTCCTGGGGATTTATCTACTCTGATTTGCCTCAAGATAACAAGCACCTCTTCCTCTTCAATCTGTATAGGTTCCACGACCTCACTACTTGTTTGCCTTATTTCCATTGACTCCATGCCAGTTTCCTTAGTAAATACAGACGCAAAAAAAACATTTAAGATCTCCCCCATTTCTTTTAGTTCCACACATAGCCAACCACTCTGATCTTCAAGAGGACCAATTTTATCCCTTACTATCCTTCTGCTCTTAATATACCTGTAGTAGCTCTTAGGATTATCCTTCACCTTGACTGCCAAAGCTACCTCACGTCTTTTAGCCCTCCTGATTTCTTTCTTAAGCATTTTCTTGTACTTTTTATACTCCTCAAGCACCTTATTTGCACCCTGTTTCCTATACATGTCATACATCTCTCTTCTTTATCAGAGTTCCAATATCCCTTGAGAACCAAGGTTCCTTATTCACTTTGCCTTTAATCCTGACAGGAACATATAAAACGCCACACTCTCAAAATTTCTCCTTTGAAGGTCTCTCACTTACCAATCACATCCTTGCCAGAGAACAACCTGTCCCAGTCCACGCTTTTTAGATCCTTTCACATTTCTTCAAATTTGGCCTTTTTCCAGTTTAGAACCTCAACCTGAGGGCCAGATCTATCTTTATCCATGATCAAGTTGAAACTAATGGTGTTATGATCACCGGAACCAAAGTGTTCCCCTACACACACTTCCGTCACCTGTCCTAAGTCGTTTCCTAATAGGAGATCTAATATTGCATCCTCTCTAGTTGGTACGTCTATATATTGATTTAGAAAACTTTCCTGAACACATTTTACAAACTAACCTGTCTAGACCTTTAATAGTATGGGAGTCCCAATCAATATGTGGAAAATTAAAATCCCCTACTATCACAACTTTGTTTCCTGCTGTTGTCTGCTCTCTCTCTGCAGATTTGCTCCAATTCTTGCTGACTATTCGGTGGTCTATAATACAGCCCATTAATGTGGTCATACCTTTCCTATTTCTCAGCTCCACCCATATGGCCTCAGTAGACAAGCCCTCTAATCTGTCCTGCCTGAGCACTGCTGTAACGTTTTCCCTGACTAGCAATGCCACCGCCCCACCCTTCATCCCTCTGTCTCTATCATGTCTGAAACATCGGAACGCTGGAACGTTAAGCTGCCAGTCCTGCCCCTCCTGTAGCCAGTTTCACTGTAGTGTTCTCATGCAGTGTGTTGAAACTCTGACTAAACACCAATTTAAGCCGGAGCCAATGAAAACAGAGTGGCGGTAAGATTAACCGTTTACTGTTCACTCTTCCACATTAACGTATGGTGAAAACTGTTGATAAAATAATACAAAATATATACAGTATTTGTTTCATTCTTGAGACCACGCGCGTTCTTCTTTTAGCGAGTGTCTTCAACCGCCCAGAGGAGGGAGGGGTCACGTCAAACCGCCGCTGGTTTGCCCTAATGCGAGGGCAACACATTCACTAATGGCTAAAATGTCATAATTCCATGTGTCAATCCACGCCCTTAGCTCGTCAGCCTTCCCTACAATACATTGAAATAGACACACCTCAGAGGATTATTACCACCACACACAACCCTTCTATTTGTGACTTTGCATGAACTTTTAATATTTATTTTCACCTCCACTCCACTACCTGCTCTGGCACTCTGGTTCCCATCCCCCTGCAAATCTAGTTTAAACCCCCTCCAACAGCACTAACAAACCTCCCTGCAAGGATATTGGTCCCCTTGTAGTTCAGGTGTAACCCATCTCTCGTACAGGTCCCACCTGCCCCAGAAGAGGTCCCAAAGATCTGAAACCTGCCCCCTACACCAGTTCCTCAGCCACGTGTTCATCTGCCAGAGCATCCTATTCTTACCCTCACTGGCACGTGGCACAGGTAGCAATCCTGAGATTACCACCCTCAAGGTCTTGCTTTTTAACTTCCTACTGTTCACTTTTTAACTTCACTTTTCAGCACCTCCTCACTTCCTACGTCATTGGTACCGATGTGTACCATGACATCTGGCTGATCACCCTCCCACTTCAGAATGCTGTGCATGCGATCAGAGACATCCCTGACCCTGGCACCCAGGAGGCAACAAACCATCTGGGAGTCTGTGTCACGACCACAGAACCTTCTGTCTGTACCTCTAACTATCGAGTCCCCTATCACTACCACTCTCCTCTTCTTCCACCCTCCCTTCTGCACTGCAGAACCAGACTCAGTGCCAGAGATCCGGCTGCCACAGCTTGTCCCAGGTAAGTCATCCCCCCCCAACAGTATCCAAATCAGTATACTTGTTGAGGGGAATGGCCACAGGGGAACCCTGCTCTGCCTGCCCTTTCCCCTTCCCTCGCCTGACGGTAACCCAATTACCTGTGCACTGCTCCTTTGGCGTAACTACCTCCCTGAAACTATTATCTATAAACTCCTCATTCTCCCAAATGATCCAGAGGTCATCCAGCTCCTGCTCCAGTTCCCTAACGTGGTTTGTTAGGAGCTGCAGCTGGATGCACTTCTTGCAGGTGTCATTGTCAGGGAGGTCCTGCAAGAGGAGCATTCTAACATCCTGCCTAGCATTCTCTCAGACTTACTGGAGCATACCCTCGCCTCTGCCTGTTCACACTGAAGCCTGTGGAGCTAAAGCCGTCCCATTCTGCTCCCTCTCACTCCACTGCCTGCTCTCAATGCTGCCCGCTGGATATGGTGGGTTTTTTAAAAAAAAACCTTTGGCACTCTATGTCATGTGCCTGCGCAGTCTAGCCTCTTTTCCCCGAGCAGTGGGAAAAAAAGTCTTCTCTCTGAGATTCCTTTACTCCTTCACTCTCAGCCTCTTGCTTCGATTTTAAAAAGACCTTTGAAAATTTCTCTCCTTTTTAACTTGAAGGTAATAAATCTCCCACACTACCTGGGATGAATGGCGGTGTTTAAGATGCTGTCTATAGAATTGAATTGGAGCCAGTAAGACTTACTGATTCATTCCTACTCAAAAGGCTGGTCCCCAGAAAGTTTGGGTCCCTCAGATCAAAGGCAAAGGCAAATTGACCCAAAATCAGCTTGTTCGGCATTAGCAGGATTCCCCTGTGGCCATTGCAAGGCATCACTGATGTTCATAGTTGGAGTTAAACAGCATGGAAGCAGGCCTTTTTGCCCAGCTTGTGGATGAACAAGCTAGTTCCATTTATTTTATTTTTTTACTTGATTATTAGTACAGCACGGAGTGGACCCTTCCACCATTCAAGCAACACCGTCCCAGCATTCCCGATTAACCGTAACCCATAAAGTTATAATAGTTAAAGTCTGTCCGGAGCCTCATCAGGCTGGTGCTTATGCCGGTTTCCATGGCGTGAAGCGATTGAGAGTACAAGACTCCCAAGCCAGGCAGTGAAGCAGCTGCTCAGGATGCTCGCGGTACATCCTCTGTAAAATTTGGTGAGGATGGGGGGATGGGAGATGGACTTTTCTCAGCCTTCGCAAAAGTAGAGATGCTGCTGGGCTTTCTTGGCTATGGAGCTGATGTTGAGGGACCAGGTGAGATCCTCTGCCAGATGAACACCAAAAAATTTGGTGCTCTTAATGATCTCAACAGAGGAGCTGTTAATGTTGAGCGGAGAGTGGTCACTCTGTGCTCTCCTGAAGTCACAACCATCTCTTTTGTTTTGTTCACATTGAGACAGGTTGTTTGCTCTGCACCAGTCCGTTAACCACTGCACCTCCTCTCTGTATGCTGACTCATCGTCCTTGCTGATGAGAACCACGATTGTGTCATTGGCAAACCGGCAAACTTGATGATGTGATTTGAGCTGTGTATTGCTGCACAGTTGTGGATCAGCAGAGTGAACAACAGTGGACTGAGCACACAGCCCTGGGAGGGCCCTGTGCTCAGTGTGATGGTGTTGGAGATGCTGCTCCCGATCCGGACTGACTGGGGTCTCCCAGTCAGGAAGTCTAGGATCCAGTTGCAGAGGGAGGTGTTCAGGCCCAGTCAGCTCAGCTTTCCAATCAGGTGCTGAAAAATGATTGTGTTGAATGCTGAACTGAAGTCTGTGAACAGCATTTGAACGTACGTGTCTTTTTGAAATGAAATACAATGTTGGAAAATGCATGGTCATGCACTTTGGTAGTAAAAATAAATGTACAGACTAGTTGCTAAATGGGGAGAAATTCAAAACATCTGAGATGCATAGGGTCTTGGGAGTCCTTGTACAGAAATCCCTAAAGGTTAACTTGCAGGTAGAGTTGGTGGTGAGGAAGACAAATGCAATGTTAGCATTCATTTCAAGAGGTCTGGAATATAAGAGTGGGGATGTAATGCTGAGGCTTTGTAATGCACTGGTGAGGCTTTGCCTTCATTATTGTGAACAGTTTTGGACTCTTAAGAAAAGATGTGTTGGCATTGGAGAGGATTCAGAGGAGTTTCACAAGGAGGATTCTGGGAAAGAAAGGGTTATACAAGGAAAGTTTGTTAGCTCTGGGTCTGTACTCAATGGAATTTAGAAGGATGGGGGGGGGGAATCTCATTAAAAATATTTTGAATGTTGAAAGGCCTAGACAGAGTAAATGTGGAAAGGATATTTCCCATGGTGATGGAATCTGGAACAAGAGGGCACAGCCTCAGGATAGAGAGGCACCATTTAGAATAGAGATGGGGAGAAATTTCTTTAGCCGGACGATGGTGAACTTTTGAAATTTGTACCACGGGCAGCTGTAGAGGCCAGGTCGTTGGGTGTATTTAAGGCAGAGTTTAATAGGTTCTTGATTGGACAGAACATCAAACGTTATGATGAGAAGGCTGAGGAGTGGGGCTGACGATGGGGGCAAAAAAGGATCAGCCATAATTGAATGGTGGAGCAGACTTGGTGAGCCAGATGGCCTAATTATGCTCCTATGTCTTATGGTTAATCTGTGCCTCTCAGGTTTTCGATTCTCATACCTTAGGTAAAGCAAGTTCCTGTCTTGTGTCATGAAAATTAACCCTGCCTTAATTTAGTACTTTTACTTGTGGACTAGTCTTGTCTTTTTCCAAACTATTTTAAAACTGATATAATTATGATCATGGGTCCTAAAGTGCGCTGCCACTGACTCTTCAGTCACTTTCAAGACTTCCATGGCTTAGTGTGGATCTTACTGCTGCTTAAGTTGTATATTTTCATGTTAATATCTCGCAGGTATTACTTGTTGAATTAAAAAGCAGATGTACTTGGTTAATATTTGAACCATTGTGCTGCCTCTTTTAAATTCTGCCTCCATTGTTTACATTGACTGAACCTGGCTCATGTAATACATGTTATGCTGGTTTGTGGCCATGGTTGGCCCTCGTTTGAGCATTACTTCCATATCATACCAAGGCCAATTGTTGAAATCCCCTTTGGTTTATGTTTCAATACCTCTGCAGTTCTGAGTGTAAATGAAATTGAACATTGTGCAGTAAGCATTCTAATGTCTGACTTGAAGGAAGGAAGATCATTTTTGAAGTAGCCAGTAAATGTTTGGGCCTCGGGCACAGTTTTGTAACATCACACAGGGACTGAAAAGATTAACATCTAAAATCCAGTAGCATGTGGGAAAACATTCTTCACTTTTTCTCGTACAAAGGTACAGCCTGTTCTGACTATTTTCACCATTTGGTGAACTTGGTTCCTCCTGTACCAATGTCTATGTTCCTGCTACCTAAATTGCATCAATAGCTTCACATGATCACTTGCGTTCTTGGTTCTGCAAGCACATCTGTAAATTGATCATCATAACATGTAGTTCACGCCAGTGTTTCTTTGAAGCCTTGTGTTTGGGGTTGATTAAAGATCACTTTTAGACCATAAGACGTAGGAGCAAAATTAAGCCATTCAACCCCATGCAGTCTGCTCCACCATTCAATCATGACTGATTATTTTTATTTTTGGCATTTCTCATAAAATTGTTTCCTGACCTGATTCATTGAGATTAAGCCATTTTTAACAAAGCACATAAAATTGACAGTTAACAGCAAAAAACTTAAAAGTAATGCATGGAGATGTTTTAATTAGTATGATTGGTTTGCCATGTGTTTTGAATATTTCTAAATCATACGATCACTGTTAGAAACTGCTGCACTTTAATGATTAGTGTCTAGGATTATTATTGAGTTGTGGATTATCTGCAAAATCATAAGGTTTAGGAGAAAATAACAAACTGATTTCCTTTGTCTAGTCCAATATGTAGAGCCACATGGCAAAGTCTCCCCCCTCATTTCTGCTAATGTTTCATCTGAGCTGAATATGATTTTATATTTGAAGAAGAGGAGAGATTTTGCATCTGTGCAGTATCTTTACGATCTTTAAGAAAACACTTGACATCCAGATACTCAGGTACTTCTAAAACTTTTGTGTATGGATGCGATTGTATTCCAAGGCCTGTAAAAGGTTGATAAGATCTTGCAAAACTCCCATTGAATTGTGTACACTTGAGGGAGCAAAGCTAAGAAAAACTAAGAGAAATGACCAGTGCATGAAAAGCAAGAAATTTTACTGAAGGGAAATGCATCATATTTTGAGATGGAAGCTGTTGATCCATTCTGAGGGCTGTGGATGAAATGGTGGGGAGTTGAATATTTGGGGAGATCTGTTTATCAGAATTTTGGAGTGTTTTGAGGGAAAGGAGAAAGTGTAAGTTTCATCTCCTTTATATTTTGGTATTTTGTAAAGTTTGCACAGCGAGCACGTCCATCAAACAAAGTGGGACACTTGAAATCAGTGCAAGAGTTGTATAGCTCACAACTGTTCGATTTTAAGTCATCTATCCTTGGTAATTTTATGCAGTGGACTTATCCGGCAATTCAGTCTCCATCTTTGTGGTCATTTCATAAAGAAAGTAGCATTTTATTGCAAGCCTGAATCCAATTTCAAGGATGGAATTTTGGTTACACATAGAGCTAGACTAAATATATTTTCTATATTTTCTATGAGAGTAGACTCTCACATGGTGGATTGGATAGTGGACTACTTGACAGACCTCAGTATGTGCGGTTGGGAGACTGTAGGTCTGACACGGTGGTCAGCAGCACAGGGGCGCCGCAGGGAACCGTACTCTCTCCGGTCCTGTTCACCCTGTACACATCAGACTTCCAATATAACTCGGAGTCCTGCCATGTGCAGAAGTTCGCTGATGACACGGCCATAGTGGGGTGTGTCAGGAATGGACAGGAGGAGGAGTATAGGAAACTGATACAGGACTTTGTGATATGGTACAACTCAAACTACCTGCGTCTCAATATCACCAAGACCAAGGAGATGGTGGTGGACTTTAGGAGATCTAGGCCTCATATGGAGCCAGTGATCATTAATGGAGAATGTGTGGAGCAGGTTAAGACCTACAAGTATCTGGGAGTACAGTTAGACGAGAAGCTAGACTGGACTGCCAACACAGATGCCTTGTGCAGGAAGGCACAGAGTCGACTGTACTTCCTAAGAAGGTTGGCGTCATTCAATGTCTGTAGTGAGATGCTGAAGATGTTCTATAGGTCAGTTGTGGAGAGCGCCCTCTTCTTTGTGGTGGCGTGTTGGGGAGGAAGCATTAAGAAGAGGGACGCCTCACGTCTTAATAAGCTGGTAAGGAAGGCGGGCTCTGTCGTGGGCAAAGTACTGGAGAGTTTAACATCGGTAGCTGAGCGAAGGGCGCTGAGTAGGCTACGGTCAATTATGGATAACTCTGAACATCCTCTACATAGCACCATCCAGAGACAGAGAAGCAGTTTCAGCGACAGGTTACTATCGATGCAATGCTCCTCAGACAGGATGAAGAGGTCAATACTCCCCAATGCCATTAGGCTTTACAATTCTACCGCCAGGACTTAAGAACTTTTTAAAAGCTATTATTAATGCTTTTTGAGATAGTGATTTAGATGCATATCATATTTTTTACTGAGTTAAGTATTGTATGTAATTAGTTTTGCTACAACAAGTGTATGGGACATTGGAAAAAAGTTGAATTTCCCCATGGGGATGAATAAAGTATCTATCTACTTCTGAATGTATGGGAGCTGTCGAAATTTATTGAACCTTCGCTGTTCTCTTGTATTCTAGAGCACAGTCATGGAAGAGACAGTGATATGGGAACAACAGACAGTTACACTTCACAGGGTAAGTCATTGGCTCCACCTGATTGTCTTGGTTATTAAGGAATCCTGTTCAAGAGATCCAGAGTCAGATGGTGGTAAAACACAAAAGGAATTGTTTTATTTTTAAACTTCACCCTGCAAAGAGCTTGTGCCTGTCTATTTCCATTACTGCTTCACCAACTTCAGATTCAGCTCTTGCCTTTACTTGTCTATCGTGGGAAAACCCAATCCATACAGTGGACTAGGACATCTAGTGCTTCTGTCTGACCTCCAGCATTCTCCCCTGCATAAACTTAGAGTCATTCAAAGCACCACTTCCAGTGTCCAAGCTTGCATTGGCCCAATATTCATTGAACTTACCACTATGCGATCTCAGAATCCACAAGACCACATTGGAACGAAGTCATCCTCAATCTTGGCTGCTGAGGTAGAACGATAAAGTGTGAGTGTAGATGTATGTTTAGAATTGCGCGTCAAGGTGAATTGTTATAGAGGTCAACAAATGAAGCTTTAATTGAAAGACAGACAGGGCCACCATTGTTGAGAATACACCATAGACCAACAAGCACTCCAGAGAGCAAAGAATAAAAAGTCCTTTTGCACTGGTAAGCGTAATGGGGGATTTCAGTAATTGGAATATGTGCAGAGGGCATGGAATATCTGTACTGCATTCAGAAGAATTCTTATTACCTAGTACGTAGCAAACCAAAGGAGATGAGGGCCATTTCTATTTCATGTTTTATGGTATGAAGCTAGACAGATGACAGGAGTGTTGTTTGACAAGTATTTTGTAGTAAGGATTGCAATTCATTTCGATTTAGCCTAGTTATGGTAAAGGACAAAGATAAAATTAGAGTACATGTTCTAAATTGGGATATGGCTAGTTTTACTTGGCTGTGAAATGACTTGGCAGAAGTCTATTGGATACTGTTGCTGGAAGGTTAATCAATTTTACGGCAGGGGTAGGAGCACAGAAGGGTTTTCAAGTGGTTCAGAGATACGGTTGCATAAAAGACAAGGATGTGACTGCCAAAGTTTAAGCTTCCAGACTTGGATGCTTAGAAGTAGGTTAACGAACAAAAAGAAACTATGTCCAAATTTGCAGATAATACAAAGTGTGGGCAGGTAGTGTTGAAGAAATGGGACATCTGCCGAAGCACTTGGGCAGATGAGGAGAATCAACCAAAAAGTGATAGATTGATTGCAGTTCAGGGAAGTGAAGTGTATGGTTATTAGAATGAGTAAAGATGTAGACTATTATGTAACTTGAGAACAAATTCAGAAATTGGAGTTGCAAAGTGACTTGGGAATCCTAGTGCAGGATTCCCTGTAAGTTTCATTTTTAGAATCTTTTTATTGGTACATAATCATCAACAGCTATAAAATGATACAAAACTTTAACAAATTAATATGCATAAAATTAATAAAGCTTGAAGAAAAGAAAAAACTGATCTTGAAATACTAAAATGGAAAAAAAAATTTATATATAGAAAAAAGGAAAAAAAAAGAACCCCAACTAACTAAAAAAAACCCCCACTAACTATATTAAAAAAATCCATTAGGAATCAACACCCCCAATACGTTTGACCATCATCTAAATATATATATAAATATATATATATAAAAATCATCAACTGTCATTTCATATTTATATAAAAATAAAATTGGAAGGAAACCATATAACTTAATTCAAATTAAATGATAATATTTGGCAAAAGAACCCCATCTTCTCTCAAAATCAAATCGAGGATCAAAAGTTCTACTTCTGATTTTTTCCAAACTAAGACATAATATCACTTGAGAAAACCATTCAATTAATGTAGGGGAAGAAATATCTTTCCATTTTAATAAAATAGCTTTTCTTGCCAGCAGTGAAACAAATGCAATTACATGTTGATCTGAAGATGAGATACCCTGAATATGATGTGGAACTATTCCAAATAGATCAGTCAATCTATTAGGTTGTAAATTATTCATCCTTTTACAGATTTATTTTGTGATGGTCGATTGATGACTTTTGAGGAGTTAATTAATAAATTAATAAATTTTAATAAATTTTCTCTCATACACATTTTTTGCAATATTTTTGGGTTAGACATTTCTTACAACAATATTTACCTAAGTTTCCATATTTACAAGAATCTGATTTGTTGGATACCTTTTTGAAATTGAATCCCTTAGTGAAAGGTTCCATTAGCAGAATTTATAATTTACTTTTGTTACAAAAAGAGAACCTATCACTAAAGATTAAACAAGTTTGGGAGAGAGAACTTAATATGACCTTTGTTAATGAAGATTGGCTTCGAGTTTTGAAAAACGTAAATTCTTCTGTATGTGCCAACCATTGTTTAATTCAATTTAAAATTGTACACCGTTATTACTTAACAAAGGAGAGACTATCTAAAATATTTCCTAGTATAGATAACTATTGTGATAGATGTAAAACTGTAGTGGCTACTTTGTCACATATGTTCTGGTCATGTTCTTCTTTAAAATCGTTTTGGAAATCTTTATTTTCTACAATTTCTAAAGCTTTGAAAATTAATTTACAACCCTGTAAGTTAACTTGCAGGTTGAATCGGTAGGGAAGGCAAATGTAAGGCTGGCATTCATTTCAAGAGGATTTGAATATGAAAGCAATGATGTATTGCTGATTCTTAGTAAGGAATTGTTCAGGCCACATTTGGAGCATTGTGAGAAGTTCTAAGGATGTGGTAGCTTTGGAAAGGGTCCAGAGGAGGGTTCCGGTGACGTCATCGTCGAGAATAGCAACTTAAGTCACTAGTTCCGAAAAATGCATATTAAGCCCCGTTAACCCATCAAATATAGTATTTTTCAAAAGTATTTGAACTGATAAGAGGGGCAAGAATGGGGAAAAAGAATGGAAATAAAAAAAGCGACACTGCGCAGCCTGCAGCCGAGAGGAGTGCAGCGAGTGGCTCTCTTACCCGACTGTGTGCTAGCAAGGCGGAGGCTGGGCCTCGTTCAGGTGAAGCAGCAAATACGATCGAAATTCTGAAAGAGATATGGGAGTTCCAGAAAGATATAAAACAGTAGCTACATGATATTAAGTCAAAGCTCACCAACGTCAATCAAAAAATAGCGGTGGCAGAGACTTGAATTGAGAAGGTGGAAGATTGCGTTCAAAACTTGGAGCGGATACTAAGTAAGACGATAAAAATATTAAATCAACAAGAAGGTAAACTGCTTGACCTGGAGGGAAGATCACGGTGGAAAAATATCAGAATATACAATGTTCCCGAAGGAGCGGAGGGCTTGTCTATGATGGAGTTTGTTAGAAAGTTGCTGCAGGACGCGCTGGAGCTTCCCTCGACTATGGAGCTGGAAACTGAGAGAGCGCATCATGCGCTCGTCTTGAAGCCTACCCGAGATAGAGCAGATAAGCCACGCTCAATAATAATTAAATTCCTTTGATACATTTCCAAAGCCGAGATTCTACGAAGGGCCTGGGGTAAGAAGAGGGTGTTTTTAGACGATAAATTTATATATTTCGACCAATATTACCCCACTCCCGCAGTCCTGCAGAAACGTAAAGAATACTCTGAAGTAAAGTGAATACTAAAGCAAGAAAGGATTAGATTTCAAACTCCGTACCCTGCTAAACTTCGAGTGTTTTATGAAGATGGGATCCAACTGTATCAGACAGTGGAAGAGGTGACTCCAGACATGAAGGCCAGAGGGTGGCCCGTCAGTGTGATCAAATTGAGGGAAAGCCTGGCAGAGGAATTATCCTGCTCTGCTTGGGAAATAGTACGAGAATCCAGAAGGCAGGAGATGCGAGGAGGCCGAGAGAAGTATATCAGGAAGAGACTGGGAGTTTTCCAAAGGCAGCACTCACCCCCTCCAGAAGAGCCATAAGGTTTGGCTGACTTTAAAAATGTTGAGAAGCTAAATGGAAGCAAAAGTAGATGGTGATATACCTATCTCGAGAAATACTTATTATAATGTGGATTTTATATTACTTAGTTGTTATTCTTTATTTGCTCACTTACTCCTTTTCCCCCACCAAAATGAGAATATATATGTGTGCATATATGTGTATGTATGTAATATATATGCATATATATATAATGTGTGTGTGTATGTATATGTGTGTATGTATATGTGTGTGTGTGTATATATACACACACACACACACACACACACACAGGGAAATCTTTTCTGTGTAATTTGTTCACTGACTTTTATGAATACTGCAATGGGGGCCCTCAACTCACAAGTAGGAGGGGTTATCCCCCACAGCTAGACATTTCCTCTAGCTCAACGCAGGGCCATCTACCAGAGACCTCAGCCTTAGAATCACACATTCATTGTCATTTTTGTTATTATTTACATTTCTTGGTTCTTATTTGTTCAAGGAGTAGATCGATTAAGTTTTATTCTGCTAATTTCAATGATACGTTGACAAACAAGTACACATGGCTAAGGACTAAGTAAAATTCATTTCTTTTAATGTCAATAGGCTATTAAATCCAATCAAACGTAATAGAATTTTATCCAAAATGAAAAAAGAACAAGCCCCTGTAGTATATTTACAGGAAACTCATTTAAGTGATAATGAGCATAGAAAACTAAAGAGAATGGGCTTCACTAATTTGT
Source organism: Hemitrygon akajei (assembly GCF_048418815.1). Classification (NCBI taxonomy): domain Eukaryota; kingdom Metazoa; phylum Chordata; class Chondrichthyes; order Myliobatiformes; family Dasyatidae; genus Hemitrygon; species Hemitrygon akajei. The sequence continues at coordinate 2,204,993 of NC_133144.1, forward strand.
TTTTCTCCTCATATAAATCAGGACATAGGAGAGGAGTTGCTATTCTTATCTCAAGTAAGCTAAATTTTGAAAAAGTATTCAAAATGGGAGATAAAGAGGGCAGATATATTCTGGTAAGGGGAAATATGGAAATTCAGTTACTTTATTGAATATATATGCACCCCTGGGAAGTGATATTGGTTTCTTTCACAAAATTACTGATATTATGGTAGCGGTATCTCCTGATATGTGGGGGAGACTTAAATTTACAATTACAACCAAACTTAGATTCTTCCAATAGAAAAACCTATGAAACAAAATCTTTACATAAGAAAGTTATTACACTTTTTGAGGATGTTGGTTTAATTGATATATGGAGGGACCTGTTCCCCGACAGAAGGGATTACACTCATTCTGCTCCCCATTCTGTATATACAAGAATAGACTATTTCATAACATTTGGAAAAGACAAAGACAAAATAAACACCAGTGGAATTGGGACAATAGATGTAAGTGACCATGCACCTATATATTTATCTGTTGATTTTGACCTACAACCAAAGAATACTATTTGGAAGCTAAATTCAAGTCTACGCAACGATCCGTACTTTAAGGAACAAATTAAAAAAGAAATTGGTCTCTACTTAGAATTTAATGATAATGGAGAGGTTTCACCTCCCATTTTATGGGATACTCTGAAGGCTGTCTTAAGAGAGAAAATTATAGCGATATCTTCATGTAAGAAAAAATAAGGAATAAAACATTAGAGGAATTATAAAATAGGCTGATGGAACTAGAGAAAACCTCCACGCACAGAGACTCCATAGACAATCCCTCCATGGCGACCACCTTTTCTGTAGCCGTACACTATCTCTGATCAACAGTGCCATGCCCCCACCTCTTTTGCCTCCCTCCCTGTCCTTTCTGAAACATCTAAAACCTGGCACTTGAAGTAACCATTCCTGTCCCTGAGCCATCCAAGTCTCTGTAATGGCCACCACATCATATCTCCAAGTACTGATCTACGCTGTAAGCTCATCCACTTTGTTCACAATACTCCTTGCGCTAAAATAGACACATCTCAAATCTTTGGTCTGAGCACGTCCTTTCTCTATCATCTGCGATCCTCCCTCCCGCACTGCCTGGGAGCTTTCTCTATTTGTGAGGCAACCTCCTCTTCCCCAGTCACTTCAGTTCAGTTCCCACCCCCCAACAATTCTAGTTTAAACTCTCCCCAATCGTCTTAGCAAACCTCCCCACCAGGATATTGGTCCGCCTGAGATTCAAGTGCAACCCGTCCTTTTTGTTCAGGTCACACCTGCCCCAAAAGAGGTCCCAATGATCCAGAAATCTGAAACCCTGTCCCCTGCTCCAGTCCCTCAGCCACCCATTTAATCTCCACCTCATTCTGTTCCTATACTCACTGTCGCATGGCACAGGCAGTAATCCCGAGATTACTACCTTTGCAGTCCTGCTCCTCAACTTTCTTCCTAGCTGCCTGTAGTTTTTTTTTCAAGACCTCCTCCCTTTTCCTACCTATGTCATTGGTACCAATATGTACCACGACCTCTGGCTGTTCCCCCTCCCACTGCAGGATATCTTGGACGCGATCTGAAACATCCCGGGCCCTGGCACCTGGGAGACAAACTATCATCCGAGTTTCTTTCCTCTGTCCACAGAATCACCTGTCTGACCCCCTAACTATAGAGTCCTCTATCACTACTGCCTTCCTCTTTCTTTCTCTACCCTTCTGAGCCACAGGGCTGGACTCTGTGCCGGAGGCATGGCCACTGTCGCTTCCCCAGGTTAAGCTGCCCCCCCCCAACAGTACTCAAACAGGAGCACTTATTGTCAGGTGTACAGCCACTGGAGTACTCTCTAGTACCTAACTCTTCCCCTTCCTTCTCCTGACTGTGACCCACTTGTCTGCCTCCCATGGCCTTAGTGTGACCCACCTGCCTATAACTCCTTTCGATCACCTCCTCGCTCTCCCTGACCAGACGAAGATCATTGAGCTGCACCTCCAGTTCCCTAATGCCATCCGTTAGGAGCTGCAGCTCGACAAACCGGGTGCAGATATGGCCATCCAGGAGGCTGGGAGACTCCAGGACCTCCCACATCTGATCCCGAGCACAGAAAGCTGGACTCACACATATACTACTTCCTTTCTGCAATTAACACAGGTAAACCTACCTCGTCCTGTTACCGCCTAAACCCGTTGAGCCAAAGCCGTATCACACTCACTCCGCTGCCTTCTCTGAACCCTGCCTGTTGGATATGGCAGTCTTTTTAAACCTTTCCCGCTCTGCTGGCTGACGTCACGCCCCTGCGCAGTCTCGCCTCTCTTTTACCCCGAGCAGTAAAACTGCCTTTGCTCTGGAAATCCTTAGCCGTTTACCCGCAGCCGCCTTGCTCCAAATCTGGGTACATTAAATCCCTTGGCAATTGATAGTGAAGTTAGCATTTCAATAAGTGTTACTTTCCTAGTACATGGCTGAAGTTTTATTTTTATTCACAACTGTTATAGATTTTGAAGTGATTGTGTGTGAGGGGGAAGCAAATTGGTGGTTGGAGAATATCAAGGAAAACATGAAATTATCCATTTATAACAAAAGAATAAAAAAAAAACAAATGATTTCGCCTGAGTGATGCTGCAAGATGTGGAACATAAAGGGTTCTGGAGCCTCGTGTACTCAGCAGTTCCTTGCAGATTCAGCATTTAATTGGGAAGGATAATGACATGTTGGACCATTTGAAAAGGAATATGGGATACGAGTAGGAAAAAAACTGCAGATATTGGAAATCAGAACAAAAACAGAAAATACTCGGGGTCAGACCATGTGCATTTAGAGCAAGGGTTCCCAACCTTTTTTATGCCATGGACCCCTACCATTAACTGAGGGATCTAGGGTCCCCAGGTTGGGAACCCTTGAGGAAGAGAAACAGTTAATGTTTCAGATCAAAAACCCTTTGTCGGAACTGTGAAGGTGACATAAGAAGCTCAGCTGCTGAGAATGCTGGGGAGGGTTTGGATGTCTCCAACCAGCAGACCATAGGGCTGCAAACAAGGTTATCTTGTCAGTGAGTTAATGGGAGCAGTTAGAAATTGAGAACAATCAGAAAAAAATGCAGGAGACACAAGAGACTGCAGATGCTGGTATCTGGAGCAACAGCCAATCTGCTGGAGGAATCCTGGTTTGAGCAGCATCTGTGGGAGGAAAAGAACAGTTGATATATTTGGGCTGAATTCCTGCACTGTGCACAATTACTGCACTTTGGGTGTTTCAATATGATGAAAGGGTGGAGCTGGTTATGCCCATTCTCACTTGCATTGAAGCTTGAGGAGCAATTTTAGTGAAATATGAAAGGTTCTGATAGGGATTGACAAGGTGAATGTTTTCCTATTGTGCAGCAATTTAAATCTATGGATACAAGTGGCCACTCGTTTGAGAGGATATATTTCTTCACCCAGAAGGTTGAGTCAGAATTTTCGTTTTTCACCCTGAGAGTGGGATTACGAGGCAAGAATAGACAAATGATGACAGGGCAGGCTCTAAATCCAGCTAGCTGACTGCAATTGTATCCTATGATCTTATGTTACCTTCACAACTTTGACCTGCATCAAACATAGACTTTTCCTTTGCTCCTCCACTCTTGCAATTTAACATACCTGTTTTTATCCAGTCTGAAATGTCAAATCTGACTCAAAATGTCAAATGTTTCTTTGCACACTGCAGCTGCTTGATGCTTCCAGCATAGTGTTATACTTGTAGCAGAGAGTCAGACCACCAAGAAGAATTAAATTATACGTTGGTTAGCTGTTGTGTGAACACTGAGTTTTTATCAGTTGCAGTGAGTGATGTTTCTTTACATTTCAGGCTCCTGGGTTTGGATTTGGGATTGCAATATCAGGAGGAAAGGATAACCCCCACTTTCAGAGTGGCGAAACGTCCATTGTCATTTCGGATGTGTTGAAAGGAGGCCCTGCTGAAGGATTGCTGCAGTAAGTGCACAAATCTAAACTCTGATGACATGTAACAAATGTATTGTTGAAGTATTCAGTTTTGTGTTAAGAACAAGAGGGTTCAATGGTCCAATTTAACATCAGAGAATGTATAAAGCATACAACCTGAAATTCTTACTCTTCACAGACATCCAGAGGGTAAAATCCCCAAAGAATGTATGATAGAAAAACATTGAAATCCCCAAAGTCTCCTTCCACCCCTACTTCGATACTTAAACAGCAGCAAAGCATCAACCCTTCTTCCTTCTCCTCCCCTCATGCCCAGCAGAAAGTAACCACCCACCCTTCACCCACCATCCAAAGAGACATGATCCAGAGTCTATCAAAAGCCACTGGTCATCCGAACAATTTGACATCCCACAGGCTCTTTCACACTAACAAGGGAGAGAAAGGTATCACACAGCGAGACGGAAGTCCAACAGCCCACTGATTTGATGCTAGTCTGCAACATCGATTTATTTCGATTTCTACCAACACAAGAATCAGCAGCAATTTCTCTCACTCTGAGTGTCTCTCATGCTTGCGCTCTCTCGTGCATGCTCTGTCTCGCTGCCCCTCTTTGTCTCTCGCTGCCCCTCTCTCGCCCCTCCTCCTCCCCCCCCCCCCCCCCCCCCCCAGGAGGCAGTGAATGGGAATAAAAGGGACCTTTTCTGATTGGTCATCAATGTTTTATAAAGTCTCAACATTACATCTTTGCTTTTCTATTGTAGTCCTCTTGAAATGAATGCTAACATTGCATTTGCCTTCCTCACCACAGGCTCAACCTGCAGATTAACCTTTTGAGAATCCTGCACAAAGACTCCCAAGTCCTTTTGCACCTCAGTTTTTTGTATTTTCTGTTTAGAAAATAGTCCTTTCATTTCTTCTGCCAAAGTGCATTACCGTAACACCTCACAACACTGTATTCTATCTGCCATTTCTTTGCCCATTCTCCTAATCTAAATTCTTCTGTAGCCTTTCTGTTTTCTCAAAACTGCCTGCCCCTCCACCTACCTTCATATCATCTGCAAACCTTGCAACAAAGCCATCAATTCCATCATCCAAATCATTGATGTATAACGTAAAGAAAATCAATCTCAACACAGAACTGCGTGGATCACTAGTCATCAGCAGCCAGTCAAAAAAGGCTCCCTTTATTCCCAATCTTTGTCTCCTGCCAATCAGCCACTGCTTTATCCATGCTATAATCTTTCCTGCAATACCGTGAGCTCAGAGCTAGTTAAGCAGCCTCGTGTGGCACCTTGTCAAAATCTGAAAATCCAAGTACACAATATCATTGGATTCTCATTTGTCTATCCTGCTTGTTACAAATGGATACGAATTGACAATAAACTGGACTGGTCAAAGAACACTGAGGCTGTCTACAAGAAGGGTCAGAGCCATCTCTATTTCCTGAGGAGACTTAGGTCCTTTAACATCTGCCGGACGATGCTGAGGATGTTCTACGAGTCTGTGGTGGCCAGTGCTATCATGTTTGCTGTTGTGTGCTGGGGCAGCAGGCTGAGGGTAGCAGACACCAACAGAATCAACAAACTCATTCGCAAGGCCAGTGATGTTGTGGGGGAGGAACTGGACTCTCTGACGGTGGTGTCTGAAAAGAGGATGCTGTCCAAGTTGCATGCCATCTTGGACAATGTCTCCCATCCACTCCATAATGTACTGGTTAGGCACAGGAGTACATTCAGCCAAAGATGCAACACTGAGCGTCATAGGAAGTCATTCCTGCCTGTGGCCATCAAACTTTCCAACTCCTCCCTTGGAGTGTCAGACACTCTGAAACAATAGGCTGGCTCAGACTTATTTCCACTTGGCATAATTTACTTATTATTATTTAATTATTTCTGGTTTTATTTTGCTATATTTCTACTCTATTCTTGGTTGGTGCAACTGTAACGAAACCCAATTTCCCTCGAGATCAATAAAGTATGTCTGTCTGTCTCTGTTATTTCTTCAAATAATTCCAACAGGACTGACAGGCAAGATTTTCTCTTGAGGAAACCATGCTGACTACACCTTATTTTATCATGTGCTTCCAAGTACTCTGAGACCGCACCGCATCCTCAATAATCGACTCCCAACATCTTTCCAACTCCTGAGGTCAGGCTAATTGGCCTAGAGTTTCCTTTCTTCAGCCTCTCTCCATTATTAAAGAATGGAGTGACATTTGCAATTTTCCAGTCTTCTGGAACCATGCCAGAGTCCAGTGATTCTTGAAAGATTATTACTAATGCCTCTACAATCTCTTCAGCCACATCTTTCAGAACCCTGGGGTGTATACCACCTGATCCAGGTGACTTATCTACCTTAAGACCTTTCAAGTTTCGCAAGAACCTTCTTTCTAGTTATGGTAACTTTGCACACTGTATGGCCCCTGACACCTGGAACTTTTCCATTCTACTAGTGTCTTCCACAGTGAAGGGTGGTGCACAATACAGAATCAGTTTGTCCATCATTTCCTTGTTCCCCATTACTACCTCTCTAGCATAATTTTCCAACAGTCTGATGTCCACTCTCACCTCTCTTTTACACTTTACATCTCACCTGGTTGCTCAATACCACTTCCGGAGGAGATTGAGGGGAGTGAGGCTTGCTATGGGAAATGCAAAGCATCTGACCACAAGATCCTACAAAGGATTGGGAGGAGGATTATCGGGGTCTCTCTTCCACTCTGATGATTGATTGATGAGAAACATTGACGAGGAGTGCTGCATACACAGGGCCTGTAGCAATGTCAATGATCCCTTCCATCTGTCCAACAATCTCTTTGACCCCCCCCCCCACCATCAGGCGGGAGGTACTGTAGCATTGTGCCTCATTTTCTCATAAGCCTTGCATGGGGTACCTTATCAAATGCCTTGCTAAAATCCATATACTGTACACTACATCTACGGCTCTATCTTCGACAATGTGTTTAGTCACATACTCAAAAAAAGTTCAATCAGGCTCATAAGGCAGGACCTGCCTTTGACAAAGCCATGCTGACTATTCCTAATCATGTTATGCCTCTCGAAATGTTCATAAATCCTGCCTCTCAGGATCTTCTCCATCAACTTACCAACCACTGAAGTAAGACTCACTGGCCTATAATTTCCTGAGTGATCCCTGGTCCCTTTCTTGAATAAGGGAACAACATCCTGAACCCTCCAATCCTCCGAAACCTCTCCTATCCTCATTGATGATGAAAAGATAATTGCCAGAGACTCAGCAATCTCCTCCCTCGCTTCCCACAGTAGCCTGGGGTATATCCTGTCTGGTCCCGGTGACTTATCCAACTTGATGCTTTCCAAAAGCTCCAGCATATCCCCTTTCTTAATATCTACATTCTCAAGCTTTTCAGTCCACTGCAAGTCATCCCTACAATCGCCAAGATCCTTCTCCGTAGTGAATACTGAAGCAAAGCACTCATCAAGTATCTCCGCTATTTCTTCTGGTTCCATACCCACTTTTCCATTGTCACCCTTGATTGGTCCTATTCTCTCACATCTTATCCTCTTGCTCTTCACATACTTGTAGAATGCCTTGAGATTTTCCTTAATCCTGTCTGCCAAGACCTTCTCATGGCCCCTTCTGGCTCTCCTCATTTCATTCTTAAGCTCCTTCCTGCTAGCCTTACAATCTTCTAGTTTCATATCATTGCCTAGGTTTTTGAACCTTTAGTAAGCTCTTCTTTTCTTCTTGACAAGATTTATAGCAGCCTTTGTACGCCATGGATCTTCTATCCTACTATCCTTTCCATGTCTCATTGGAACGTACCTACTCAGAACCCCATGCAAATATTCCCTGAACATTTGCCACATTTCTTCTGTATGTTTCCCTGAGAACATCTGTTTGCAGTTTATGTTTCCAAGTTCTTGCCTGATAGCCTCGTATTTCCCCTTACTCCAATTGAACGTTTCCCTAACTTGTCTGTTCCTATCCTTCTCCAATACTATGGTAAAGGAGATAGAATTGTGATCACTATCTCCAAAATGCTCTCCCACTGAGGCCTGACACCTGACCAGGTTCATTTCCCAATACCAGATCAAGTACAGCCTCTCCTCTTGTAGGCTTATCTACATATTGTGTCAAGAAAGTTTCCTGAACACACCTAAGAAACTCTACCCCATCTAAACCCCTCACTCTAGGGAGATACCAATCAATATTTGGGAAATTAAAATTTCCCACCACAACAACCCTGTTATTATTACTGATTTCCAGAATCTGTCTCCCTGTCTGCTCCTCTCTGTCCCTGTTAGTATTGTGTGGTCTATATATAATAATAAAAAAAACAGTATAGAGTTATTGACCCCTTCCTATTCCTGACTTCCACCCACAGAGACTCTGTATACAACCCCTTCATTACTTCCTCCTTTTCTGCAGCCATGACCCTATCTCTGATCAACGGTGCCACCCCCCCACCTCTTTTGCGTCCCTATCCTTTCTGAAACATCTAAAGCCTGGTACTTGGAAGTAGCATTTCCTGCTCCTGCACCATCCAAGTCTCTGTAATGGCCAGAACATCATAGCTCCAAGTGCTGATCCACTCCCTAAGCTCATCTGCTTTATTCATGATACTCCTCGCATTAAAATAGACATATCTCAAACCATCGGACATCACCCTTCTCTATCACCTGCCTATCCTCCCTTTCGCATTATCTCCAAGCTCTATTTGTGAGCCAACCTCCCTTTCCAACGTCACTTCTGTTCTGTTCCCACCCCCCAACAATTCTAGTTTAAACTCTCCCCAATAGCCTTAGCAAACCTTCCCGCCAGGATATTGGTCCCTCTCAGATTGAAGTGCAACCTGTCCTTTTTGTACTGGTCACACCTGCTCCAGAAGAGGTCCCAATGATCCAGAAATGTGAATCCCTGGCCCCTGCTCCAATCCCTCAGCCATGCATTTATCCTCCACCTCATTCTATTCCTATACTCACTGTCATGTGGCACAAGCAGTAATCCCGAGATTACTACCTTTGAGGTCCTGCTTCTCAACTTCTTTCCTAACTCCCTGTAGTCTGTTTTCAGGACCTCCTCCCTTTTCCTACCTATATCATTGGTGCCAAGATGTAGCACGACTTCTGGCTGTTCTCCTACCCACTTAAAGGTATTGTGGTTTCCGGAAGGATCGTAGGATCCTGAAGAAATGCCGGATTAATACCATCCACAAACCTATAAGGAAACTCAACTCATAACTTACGTGGGTCAAAGATGACCTGGGACTCGGAATGGCTGATGTTTACAAGATTCCCTGTGAATGCGGAGCATGGTGGAAACCTGCATTAAGGAAGCAAAGGAGATGGATCTGTTTGGGTTACCTGGAGAAATCGGTGGCAGCTTAACATTGCACTTGTGATGGCCATTGGACTGACTTCAGCACAAAACTACTGTGAAGCGCCTGTGACTTTGTGAATGCCTGGTGAAGGAAGCAATTAAATAAAACTCAAATAATTTTTTTTTAAAGAGTTTTAATAAATATGAAGATCTCTCTATAAGAAAGAACTGGAATTTCATTGTAAGCTAGGTGGGATAGCAGAAACCTGATTTGTTGAGGACTAGCCAATCAGGTGGGACAGGTGACAGGAGTGTGTGTATGTACAAACACACCCCCCACCTTGGCATCATCCCTAAGGAGGATGGCAGAGTTTGTCATTGAGACATCAGGTATTATTGATAATTGTGCCCGGCTGCAAGCCTCAGAAGAGTTTATTCATAATCTCTTTGACCTGCACAATGTTTATATCCTTCCATTTCTCTCGTATTCATGTGCCTATGAGCGGCACCTAGATGTCCTTAATTTATCTGCATCTACCATAACCTCAGCCAGCACATTCCAGGCACCCATCACTTTGTTTAACAAAAAAAAATTGCCTCACATCTCCTCTGAAATAGTCCCCTCTCATCTTAACTGCACACCCTTTGGTATTAGACATTTCAAACCTGTCTAAAAGGATACTGTTTATCTGTTTATAAGATTATAAACCTCAACAAATCTCCCCTCAGCCTCTGCCACTCCAGAAAAAACAATCCAAGTTTGTCCATGCTCTTGTAGTTAAAGTCTGTCCCGAGCCTTATAGGCCAGTGCTTATGCTGGTTTCCGTGGAGTATGAGACACCCCACCGGATAGGACACCAGTCTTTCGCAAGGTTAACCCCCAGCATTTTGCCGGTACCCATTTTCAGCTGGTGGACTGGAGCAGTGTGTGTTTAAGTGCCTTGCTCAAGAACACAACTGGGGCTTGAACTCACAACCTTCAGATCAGTAGTCCAACACCTTAACCACTTGGCCATGCGCACACTCTTGTTACAGCACTTGCCCTTTAATCCAGACAACATCCTGGTAAAGATCTACTGCACCATCTCCACAGTCTTGACATCCTCCTTGTAATGAAGTGACCAAAACAGTATGGCAGTACTCCAAATGTGGCCTAACCAGAGTTTTATGAAACTGTAGCATGCTGACTTTTGAACTCAATGCCTTGACTAATAAAGGCAACCATGCTATATGCCTTCCCAATCACTCTATGTAGCTACTTTCAGGGAGCTACGAACTTGGACTCCAAGATCCCTCATCAACACTGTTAAGAGTCTGTCCATTTATATTTGACCTACCAAGTTGCAAGACTTCACATTTGGCCATCTGCCAGTTCTTTGCCCCTATCTGCAACTGATCTGTATCTTTGCCAGTCTATGCTATCCACAACACCACCAATCTTTGTATCATCTGCAAACATACTATCCCACCTACAATGAACAGCGATGATTTTACTTCCTGAATACTTTTGGGTGTACTTTATGGACTTCGGACTGATGATGGTGAAAATCATCATGAAATTTCCCTATCATGCACCATTTCTTAAAATCATTATATTTGTTATTGCAATTCATAATTCAAATCACAGTAACTTATAGCAAGATTGAGGAAGGCATTCTTGATGGTCCACAAATCAAACAGGTCATCAATGACAGGCAATGCAAAGAACTTCTCGTGGGGCCATAGAAAATTGCATGGAAGACATTCCAGGATGTTATTGAAAATTTTCTTGGCAATTACAGAGCACCAAGCTACATGTAGCTGGTTGACAACATACTTCAAGCACACAAAACCATGAAGTACAATATGACACTGAAGATTAATTTTCTGCATTACCATTTAGACTTCTTCCCTGCAAATCTTGGTGCCATCAGTGATGAGCATAGTGAAAGGTTTCACTAAGACATTGCGGTCATAGAGAAATGGCATCAGGGCAACTGGAATGCATCAATGCTGACTTGTTATTGCTTGGCCACTTGAGCAAGAAGCCTCAAACACTGAGTACAAATGAAAATCATCGACAAAACATTTTAGCTCAGTTGAGGTACTACAGAGCATAAAGCACCATTATGCAATTAAGAACATTATATTCAATAAAAGTTAATTTCATATTTCTCCAAATTCCTACGTGATACAAGTAGTCTGAAATTATCTTTGTATATGGCTTCAAGCGAATACAATCATAAACAAAAAAAAAAATTGAGGGAACACTATTGAAAAAATTTGTTATCCAGTGTTACCTATGTTTTCATCCAAGTCATTTATATGCCATACAAACAGCAGAGGCTCCCCCCAGGATAGACACCACTAATCACAGAACTCTAGCTCGATTAAGTCCCATTGACCACTACCAAATTTTGAATTCAAATGGCCATTTCACCATGCATCTTAATTTTTTGGATGAGCCTCCATGAGAGACATTGTCGAAACCTCACGAAAATGCATGTGGACAGCATATGCAGCTTTACCTTAGTTAATCAGCTTCATCACCTTGTCATAAAACTCAAGTTAGTAAGACATGACTTGCCCCACACAAAGCCATGCTGGCTGTCCCTAATTAGCTAATTTCCAAATGTATAAATCCATAATTCAAAATCTGTAAATAGAACAATAATGCTGAAGAGGTGGAATTAATTCTTTATCATTTATAAATTGATTGTAAGCACAGTGAGAGGCACCATTTTCATCAGCTTTTTTTCTTTCCCAGTGAGAATGATCGGGTTGCCATGGTTAATGGAGTTTCAATGGATAACGTGGAACATGCTTTTGCCGTTCAGCAGCTGAGGAAAAGTGGAAAGAATGCAAAGATTGTAAGTGGAGTCTGACATTTGTAAGTTTGTAAGTGGGCATGGTGCGTTTGTCAGGATATGGATCAAGAATTGTATACTTTATTTGTTTTAAAATATGAGAAATTATAAGAGGAACTGTATGTTCAGTGAACATTTGCCTCTCATTAGTGTGGAGATTTGCAATCTATGCACAATTCAGTATTTAGTCAACCTTGTCATTCATATTCATGTTTCCTTGTGATATATGTGGTGAATCATCAAATTGAGTCCATGCCAGCTTTGACTAATCCCACTATCCTACTGCCTGTGAAATTTATTTTGGTTTTTCCCCTGATTTCTCTGCCACTCACCAACACTGGTGTTGGCTACTGTAGGAAACCAACTCACTAACCAGCATGTCATTAGGCCATGGAAAGAAATGGGACACACTACATCATCAGAGAGAGTGTGTGAGCTCCACACAGACATCATCAAAATTCTGGTTGCCGCAGCTGAGGCAGATCCATTGATCCTGGCACAGAGTATTGAAAGTTCCTTGTCTAAATGGATAATGCGCGCTGTAAGGTTTCACTGCTAATGTAATGGCTTCTCTGTAATGTTCCTCTGTTAAGGTAATGGTTTCTCTGTACCAGCAATGTTTGGGTTATGACTAGAGGTTATGCTCTGTTAGAGCATGCTAGCCAATGAGCGGGATGTTGTACTTTCTTGTGTGTCTGGGAGCCAGGAATTTGCGGTCTTGCTGGAGAGAGATGAGGAGAGAAGACGCGAATGGAGAGATTTGGTAGACTGCCGGACGGAGTGGAATTGGAGCGAGGGTCCGAAGGTTAGCAACAATCAGAAGAGGTTGATGGTGGACGAACAGCCTTATCAGTGAACTCCAACGTTACGCATTAGACTGTTTCATGAGAATGGGCCCTTTTTCTTTTTTTTGTTTCTTTACTAACCATATAATCAAATTAAGAATTATAAAGTTCACCACTTCATCGCATATTGCATACTGTGTGTTATTTCATAGTACTGATTTGTAATGACACATCACACAGCATCCACCCAAATGAGGTTTCTTAAGTTTGGCTGGGGGTGGGGTGGGTCTGTCATCCCCTATATTAACATGTACAAACAAGCTGGATGAACTCAACAGGTCGGGCAGCATCCATTGAAAGGAGCAGTCAACATTTTGGGCCGAGACCCTTTGTCAGGACTGAAGGAGGAGGGGGCAGGGGCCCCATAAAGATGGTGGGGGGAGGATGGGAAGGAGAAGGCTGGTAGGTGCCAGGTGAAAAACCAATCAGAGGGAATATTAAAGGGTGGGAGAGGGGAAGCAGGGAGAGGATAGGCAGGAAAGGTGAAGAAGGAATGTAAGGGGAAAGCACTATGGGCAGTAGAAGAAGGCAGAATCATGAGAGAGGTGATAGGCAGCTAGAAGAGGAGGCAGAGTGGAAGTGTGATAGGGGTAGTTAAAGATCCAGCTAAGATAGAGGTGGTTACCACTTGGTCAAGACTGTGAGCACTCTGTGCTTGTTCCTCAAGTTCTGTGGTTACTATCGGAGGTTCGTGAAAGGCTATGCGAAAGTGAGTCACCCGTTGAATTAGCTTCTGTGCAGTTACCCTCCCTTAAGGAAGAAAGGGAGGGGGAGAAAAGGACAATGAGGGTGGAGAGTATCCTAGCCCGTCAGAGCCCTTTGGACCAAGGTGGGATGCAAAATGTGAGGAGACCTTTCAGTCGCTGAAGGAGCTGCTGACCCAGGTGTCGGTGCTGGCTTTTGTGGACCCCCGATTGGTGTATGTACTGCACATGGATGCTAGCTGAGAGGGTTTAGGAAGTGTCCTGTATCAGGATCAGAGCACTGGGTTGAGGCCCATTGCATTTGTCAGCCGGAGTCAGTCGCCCTCCGAGAAAAACTATCCCATGCACAAGATGGAATTTCTGCTGTTGAAATGGGCAGTGGTGGATAAGCTAAGTGACTACCTCTACGGGGCCAAGTTTGAGGTGAGGATGGACAACAACCCCCTAACTTATATCCTGAGCTCGGCAAAATTGGATGCCACAGGCCATTGGTGGTTGGCGGCGTTGTCTGCCTATGATTTCAGCCTTAAGTACCGGCCAGGAAGCAGGAGCATTGATGATGATGCTTTGTCCCGACGGGCGCATGAGGGACAGGTCAAGGACGAGGAGTGGGAGAGCGTTCCTACCCCAGGGGTGAAGGCCGTGTGTCAGTTTGCCATCACTGTGAAGGCAGAGGGAAAGAAGGGGCAGGATCGAGCGGTGGATCAATTGGGAGCTTCTGATGACGCCATTCCCCAAGTTTATTGTAACCTGACTGCTCTGAAGACAAATCAGCTGCCGGAATTGAGTTCTGGGGAAGTGGCACCTGCTCAGTGAAATGATCCGGACATTGGTATCGTTTGGGCAGTGGTCGAAAAGGGAGACATGGCTGTGGCGGAACACAAGTCAGTGCCTCCATTACTGCAAGAACTCTGGTGGAACATGAGTCAGTGCCTCCATTACTGTAAGAATGGCCTCGGTTGGAGTTGAAGAACCAGAACTTATACTGTGTCATGTTACCCCCATACCAACCTCGGTGTTGCCAGCTGGTTCTGCCTGAGAAATATTGGAGGATTGCATTGAAGTCACTTCATGATGACTCTGGACATTTGGGGGTGGAAAAGACCTATGGATTGCTCAGAGACCGGTTTTACTGGCCCCAGATGAAATCAGAGGTTGAAGAGTACTGCAAGTCATGCATTCAATGCATATGGCAGAAGACACTGCCTCCGCGGCAGCACCCTTGTCCCACTTGCAGAGTGCAGGGCCTCTGGACCTGGTGTGTATGGTTTTCCTGTCAATAGAACCCGATGCCAGCAACATGGTGAATGTCTTGGACCACTACACCAGATATGCTCAGGCTTTTCCTACCAAGGACCAGAGGGCGTCTACAGTGGCAGAAGTGTTGTGGGAGAAGTACTTCATCTATTATGGCCTTCCCAGGCAGATACATAGTGATCAGGGACAGGATTTTAAGAGCAGACTCATCCATGAGTTACTGGGCGTGCTTGGAGTTGAGAAACCGAGGACCACGCCCTATCACTCACAGGGTTATCGGGTTCATAGTTACAACTATACATAAAATGAAGCTACTGGGTACTTGCCATATTATTTGATGTTTGGATGGAAGGTGAGGTTGCCTATTGACCTTTGTTTTGGGACTGACAAGGGTGACTTACCCCCAAAGACTTATCTGAAGTATGTGTCTGATATGAGAAGAAAGCTGAAAAGGGCTTATGAATTAGCTGGGGTCACGGCTGCCAAGCAGAATCAAGGAAATATGAGGAGGTATGATCAAAAGGTGAGATTCTCCTAACTCCTGCTGGGAGAACGAGTCCTCATAAGGAATTTGGAGCTATCTGGAAAGCATAAATTGGCTATGCCCTATGTGGTGGAGAGTCAGATGCCAAACCTACCAGTTTTCCAGGTGAAACCAGAGGATGGGAATGGGCCTGTCAAGATTCTCCATCGGAACCACCTGTGCCCCTTGGGCAAGAGGGTCGGATAGACCCAGATTCCGACTTGGAGCCTACACCTAGTAAGAGGACTCTGAAGGAATGGCTGTAGGGCCCACAGCAGGTGAGGTTAAGTCGGTCCATACCCCTGAGAGAGATACTGATTTGGAGGATGAGTACCTGGATGTGTGGTATATGCTGCCTTTCACTAATTGCTAATTTTGCTAATTGATTGAGGAAGAGACTCCCGGCCCTTCTCCTGCTGAGTCAGGTGAAGTGGGGTTGGCTATCTTTGGGCAGCCTGGGTTGCAACGGGACTCTGCAGGGGAAGAAGCAGAGATTGGCCACAGGACAGAAGGGTCCGAGTTGCAGGTGGGTATGAGTGACAGGTCGGGGGAGGCCTCGCCAGGTAGACCGGAAGGATCCCCAGTCGTGTCTGAACCTGAAGAGTTAGGTGAGGGGGTGTGGAGGTCTCAGAATTAGGAGACCACCGGATAGGCTGGCCTACATAGCACCAAGGGTGTGTGTGACCCCTACCGTTTTGGGGTGCTTTGTCAATGCCTTTTGCACCTGGATTGGACTTGTGTTTTGCAGGAAGGGCTGGCAATTATCTCAACGCCATGAGGGCAAGACTAAATTTGGTGTGGGGAGAGTGTAACATGATGTAAGGTTTCACTGCTAATGTAGTTGCTTCTCTGAGGTAATGCTTTTTCTGTGGCAGCAATGTTTGGATTATGAATGGAGATAATGGGGCATGCTAGCCACTGAGTGGGATGTTGTTCTTTTTTGTGTCTCTTTTGTGGTCTTTTCCTGGGGAGAGATGAGGAGAGAAGATGCGAATGGAGAGAGTTGGTAGACTGCTGGACAGAATGGACTTGGAGCGAGGGTCCGAAGGTTAGCGACGATCGGAGTAGATCAATGGCGGACAAACAGCCTTATCATTGAGCTCCAACGTTGCACATTAGACTGTTTCATGAGAATGGGCCCTTTTTCTTTTTTTGTTTTCTTTACTAACCATATAGTCAGATTAAGAATTATAAAGTTCAATCATTTAATCGCATATTGTGGTATGTTATTTTGTGGTACTGATTTGTAATAGTGGGCACACTGCGCAGCATCCACCCAAATGAGATTTCTTAAGTTTGGCCAGGCTGGGGGGGGGGGGGGCTATCACCCCCCCAGATTAAGCTGCTAGCCAAAGCGAGAGTTACAGAAGCAAGTGTCAAGATTGCACATCACCTGTAAAATATACGCTACAGAATTGCGGTGAATTTTGAAAATGCCGGTGTCGCGAAAAAACGATAGACGTTCACACCAGGCATTTCTGAAAATACCTCCGCCCACATTAAAAGAGGTATTTGGGCGAATCTCCTCCTACTGGGCACACGCGCAGGACACAGCTACAGAAAACAAGTGAAAAAGAAACGGTATGCTATTTCCGTTTCCTCCTCTCAGTTCAAGAAAACAATGAAATGCCGTGCTGCTGCCACCATCTGTTCCGGCACATCATGACAGCATTTTTAAAAATCTCTGGTTACCCAGTATGCACTACACCGCCCAGCCGGCATTTTCAGATTTACACACTCTGGAGAGCATTTTAGAAAAGCTCCGTTTTTGGGGGAGGGAAACGCCGTTTCAGTGTGGGCAGAGGATCAAAACGAAGAGAAAAAGCTTCGGTTACGGATTTATCTGGTCTAGTGTGGACGAGGCCTCAGTTAACATCATGTTTGGCATGGTATCTAATGAGCTAATGTAGATGTTGATGCATTTTGGTCCACAGCTGTTGTGTTTAAACAATGTGATAATGTGTCATTTCTGTTGTAATGTGCCCTCATTCACGATGCTATCCACCACATTTAATTTTATTGTTATTTCATTGAATGCATTTCCTCACTGTACATCATCATAAGGTTGACCACTTATTGCGGCAATTATTTTCTTTTTGATTTAATTTTTTTTGTAATTTAGCAAATCTTCAGATTACACATTAATTTTTTCTCAAACCTATGGTGGCTGCCAGCTAAAAGAACTTCCCATAGAAACTGTTTCCAGTCCAGCTCTGGTGCATGTGAACTTTTAGCAGGAATAATTTGCTCATTTGTAGTACACTTTTTCATCTCTCTGGTTAGAGGAAGGTCTTCTAAATTTAATGGATTTGGTGATTCTGCTGTTTAGTCAAGGGGCTGAGTATAAAAATTGGGGGTTGTGTTGTGGTTGCAAACACAGTAGTGGGGCTACTCTTGGAGTTTGTGTTCAGTTTTGATTGCACTGCTATTGGAAAAATGTTACTAAACAGGAAGGAATACACCAAAGTTTTCAAGAATGAAAAATATTGACAATTATTGCGTGCTTAGTTAAGATAGAAAAAGAGGTGCATAGCAGGTATAGGCAGATAGGAACAAATGAGGTACATGTGTAAAAGAAATGCAAGGGAACATTTAAAAAGGAAAGCAGGAGGGCTAAAAGAAGTCATGAGGTTGCCCTAGCAGACAATGTGAAAGAGAATCCTCAGGGATTCTACAGATCTGTTACGAGCAGAAGGATAGCAAGGATCCCCTGGAAGATCAGAATGATAATTTCTGTGTGGAGCCAAAAGAGATGGGGGTAGTTTAAAACTGATTTTTTTTGCATCTGTAACTGGGAGACTGACACAGTTTATAGAAGAAAGGCAAGGCAGCAACAAGGTCTCTACAGATTTTAGAACGGGGGGGGAGGTGTTTGCTGTCTTAAGGTAAATTACGGTTGTGGATAAATCCCCAGGGCCTGACAAGGTTTTCCCCCCGGACCCTGTGGGAGGCAAGTGCAGAAAATGCAGAGGCCCTAGCAGAGATATTTCAATCATCCTTATTGACAGGTGAAATACTGGAGGATTAGAGGATAGGTAATGTTCCACTTTTTTAGAAATGCTCTAAAAATAAACCAGGAAATTATAGGCAGCTGAGCCTGATGTCAGTACTGGGAAAGTTATTGGAAGTTGTTCTAAGGGACTGGATATATGAGTATTTGGAGAGACAGGGACTGATTGGGAATAGTCAGCACGGATTTGTGTGTGATAGGTTATGTCTAACCAAATTTATAGAGTTTTTTGAGGAAGTTGCAAGAAAGTTGATGAAGGCAAGGTAGTGAATATTGTCTACGTGGACTTCAGCAAGGCATTTGGTAAGGTCTTACATGGGAGATTAGTCAAGACAGTTCAGTTGTTTGGCATTCAAGATGAGGTAGTAAATCGGATTAGACATTGGCCTTGAGGGAGAAGCCAGGGAGTGGTGGTAGATGGTTGCCTTTCCGACTGGAGTCCTGTGACCAGTGAGGAGCCGCATTGGTGCTGGATCTGTTGTTGTTTGTCATCTTTATCAATGATCTGGATGATAATTTGATAAACTGGATCAACAAATTTGCAGGTGACACCAAACTTGGGGTGTTGTGAACAACGAGGAGGACTATCAAAACTTGCAGCAGGATCTAGACCAGCTGGAAAAATGGGCTGAAAATGGTAGATGGAATTTAATGCAGACGAGTGTGAGGTGTTAAACTTTGGTAGGATCAACCAGTGTAGGTCTCACACAGGGAGTGGACAGGCATGGGAAAAAGAGATCTACGAATACAGGTCCATAGTTCATTGAAAATTGTGGCACAGGTGGAGAGGGTCATAAAGAAAGCTTTTGGTACATTGGCCTTCATTGGTCGAAGTATTGAGTACTGGAGTTGGTGTGTTAATCTGAATTGTATAAGTTGTTGGTGAGGCCTGATTTAGAGTATTGTGTGCAGTTTTAGTCACCTACCTACAGGAAAGATGTAAATAAGGTTGAAAGAATACGGAGAAAATTTACAAGGATGTTGCCAGGACTGGAGGACCTGAGTTATAAGGACAGATTGAAAAGGTTAGGATTTTATTCCTTGCAATGTAGAAGAGTGAGGGAAAATTTGTTAGAGGTATACAAAATTGAGGGATATAGATAAAATAAAGGCAAGCAGGCTTGTTGCACTGAGGTTGGGTGGGTCTACAACTAGAGGTCATGGGTTAAGAGTGAAAGGTGAAATGTTTAAGAGGACTATGAGAGGAAACTTATTCACTCATACAATGGTGAGAGTGTGGAACGAGCTGTCAGCACAAGTGGTGCATGTGAGCTCAATTTCAACGTTTGAGAATTTTGGATACATATATGGATGTCAAGGGTATGGAGGGCTAAGGTCTGGATGCAGTTTGATGGGGCTAGGCAGCTTAAATGGTTTGGCATGGACCAGATGAGCTGAAGAGCCTGTTTCTCTGCTGTACTTTTCTATGACTATGACTCTGTTGCCATCAGGACTTGGGGCTGAGTCCTGGTAGAGGTTGGACTAGAGGTTTATTTCTTGAAGTATTGGAAACTGAGAGGTGATCTTATATAGGTGTATAAAATCATGAGGGGTACAGATTTGATGAATGCTGTATTGAGGAAATATTTAATAGGAAAGGCATTTTTTTCCACAAAGATTTTATGTATGTGGAATGAGCTACTAAGAGAAAGTGGTTGAGGCAGGTGCAATAACAACTTTTAAAAGACAGTTGAGGGAGGTACCTGGATTGAAAAGGTTTTGAAGGTAATAGGCCAAATAAGACTCTGGGTTGGGGCATCTTGATCAACATAGACCAGTTGTGTCGAAGGATCTTTTACCATGCTGTATGTCTCTGACTCTGATAGCCTCTGGTTTGACTGTTGGAAGCATTCTCTCTGTATTTACTCTTCTGTAATTAAAAATATTCCATTTGACTCAACTGCCCAAGTCTATTTAAGGTTGCCTTGAATAGAAACCCTTGCATTTCTGATCTCATCCTTGTAGTTCAAACTTCAAAGTAATTTTGTTATCAAAGTACATTTATGTTACCATATAGAGTCCTGAGATTCATTTTTCTTGTGGGCATACTCAATAAATCCATTGGCCATATTAGAATCAACTTCAGACCACACCAACTTGGGGGGTCAACCAATGTGCAAAAGACAGCCAAACTGTGCAAATACAAAAAGAAAGAAAGAAATAAGCAATAAATATTGAGAACATGAGATGAAGAGTTCATGCAAGTGAGTCCATTGGTTCAATATGATGAGGCAAGTGAAGCTGAATTGAAGTTATCTCCTCTGATTCAGGAGTCTGATGGTTGAAGGGTGATAACTGTTCCTGAATCTGGTGGTGTGAGTCATGAGGCTCCTCCACCACCTTTCTGATTGCAACAGTGAGAAGGCAGCATGACCTGGGTGGGGGTTCCCTGATGATAGATGCTGCTTTCCTGTGACAACTCTCTGTGTAGATGTGCTCAATGGAGGGAAGGTCTTCCAGGTGATGGACTGGGCCGTATACATTACTTTTTGCAGGACTTTCCTTTCAAGAGCATTAGTGTTTCTGTAACAGGCTGTGATGCAGTCGGTCACGACATATCTGTAGTTGGTTCTTTATGTGCCGTGTCATATGATGTTGGCGATCAGGTCTTGACTATGATTGTTCTTTGCTGTGGACATTGCCTTCTTCTGGGCAGTTTTTGTACAAGATGGCGACCTCAGCTATTAACAATACTTGTCTGCCTGGCGTCTGTGGTCATCTTGATCAGCATTGTCTGCCTGGCTTCTGATGTGCATCAGCTGCTCAAATGACCATCCACCACCTGCTCTATGGTTTAAAGTGACCCTGATCAGGGGAGGGGGGGGGGGGGTTGGTGATGCTAAGCAGGTGCGACACCTTTGCCCAAGGGTGATCTGCAGACTCATGTAGGGAAGGAGTGCCTTACACCTCCTGTGGTAGAGAAGTATCTCCACCCTGCCACCTATCTATAGACGCTCGTCAAAGTTATAGATGTCATGCCAAATCTTAGATAGATAGATAGATAGATACTTTATCATCCCCATGGGGAAATTCAGCATTTTTTCCAATGTCCCATAACTAATTACATACAATACTTAACTCAGTAAAAATATGATATGCATCTAAAATCACCCTCTCAAAAAGCATTAATAACAGCTTTTAAAAAGTTCTTAAGTAGTTAACTTAAATACATTGAGTCCTAACCCCGGCACTTTAACATATCTTACTCCTGGCGGTTGAATTGTAAAGCCGAATGGCATTGGGGAGTATTGAAAAGTATTGGGGAGTAGTGGAAAATGATTTGAAAAATTCTACTGTAAAACCATCTGGGCCAGGTGCTTTACTTGAGTTCAATGAAGAAATAGCATCCTGTATTTCTTGTTCCGTAATAGGAGCATATAATACTAATCGTTCGTTAGATGATAGTTTTGGAACATTCGATTTCCTTAAAAATTCATGCATTATAGTGGGATCATCAGGAGATTCTGATTGGTATAAGTAGGTATAATATTCTTGAAAAGATTTGTTTATTTCATCATGATCAACTGTCATAGCTCCATCTCGTTTACGAATTTAAAAAATCTGACGTTTAACTGAAGCAGATTTCAATTGACCAGCTAATAGTTTACCAGATTTATCACCATGCATATAGAATTGACTCCTAGACTTAATTAACTGATTTTCAATCGATGATGTTAAAAGTAAACTATGCTCCATTTGTAGTTCGACCCTTTTTTTATAAAGCTCCTGACTAGGAGCAATATAGTATATCTTGTCAATTGCTTTAATCTTATCAACCAACATACCAATCTCTTTATTAATTCGTTTTTTCAGTCCAGCAGAATATGAGATAATCTGACCATGGATGTACGCTTTAAAGGTATCCCATAGAACCCTGCTAGAGATTTCATCTGTAGAGTTTGTTGAAAAGAAAAAATCAATCTGATCCTTAATGAAATTGACTAAGTTTTGTAGTAATACAGAATTGAGTCGCCATTGTCCAAAACATGTCCATTAATTTGATGGAAAGTTTCAGGGGCACATGGTCAGAGATGGAATCACAATTACAGTCAGTAACAGATGGAATTAAACGAGAGTCAATAAAAAAGTAGTCAATTCTAGAATAACTACGGTAAACATGGGAAAAGAATGAAAACTCTTTCCTTTCGATGTAGAAACCTCCAAATTACTGAAATTCCACAATCAAGCATAAAGGAGTTAATAAAGGTAGCCAATTTATTTGGAAGTGCCTGATTAGACTTGGATCTATCCTTTGAAGGATTTAAAACAACAATTAAAATCTCCTCCCATTATCAACATATCATTTAAATTGGGAAGGGATGAGAACAAATGTTTGAAAAATTCAGGATTGTCAATATTCAAAGCATAAACATTGACTATCACCACTTTTTTATTACAGAGTAGGCCAGTAATTAATCAAAATCTACCATTCGGATCCGAAATTGTATCATAGTGAACAAATGAAATAGAAGAATCTATAAAAATAGAAACTCCTCTCACTTTAGCTTGGGAATTCGAATGATACTTCTGATCCTTCCAAAACCTAAAAAAACGCTGATTATCCTCTTTCCTCACATGAGTTTCTTGTATAAAAATTATATGAGCATTTAGTCTGCGGAATACCTTAAAAAATTTTTTCATTTAATTGGATAATTTAAACCGTTTGTATTCCATGAGACAAAATTGATAACCTTATCCATCATCGTAAAACCAGTAATATGGTACGTAAAGGATTAACAATATACACTCATGAACTCGGAAGAGGAAAAAAGGTTCAAAGAGGAACCGAAATTTACGACAAATGGAACATTTTAGCAGTTTTGAATTAGCCCAGTTAGAAAATTCTAATCTAAAAAGAAAGTGACTCCCTCCCCCCCAAAAGACCCCAAAAAAAGCCAGAGATTGGCCAAGAGATAAACTAAAGCTAAATCTACACCCATCTCTCCTGATGGCAGCCCAAACGATAAAAGTTGATAAGAAAAGCTACCCATAATCCAAGACAAAAATTATCAAAAAATAGCAAAAAAACCAATGCGATTTTAAAAAAAGGATTAAATTGTAGACCAATATTTCAAGATACTAATATTTCAAAAAAAAACAGCGATTCGTGTTGTTGATCGTTTTCACGCATAAACAATTGAAAATGACGCAGCAAAAAAATGAAGTCTTATGGGAAGAAGAAAATAGGACGACATCTTAAAGTGTATAAAAGTAACGAAAACAAATGTAACTCTGTTCAAAAAAAAAGTCAAACACCAAAACCTTTAGTAAATAATTTCAAAAAATATTAAAAACAGGATCCCAAAAAGAAACAGAGAGGTTAAGCTAAAAATACTAAAGATATCAACATTACAAACCAAAAAAGAGAGCCCACGTGTAAACAGTTGAAAATGACACAGTAAAAAATAAGGTCTTATGAGAAGAACAGAACAACATCTTGAAATGTAAAAAAGAACAAATGTATCTCTGTTCAAAAAAAATTAAATGTCAAAACCTCTACTAAAGAGTTTCAAAAGATTTTTTAAAAAGCAAAATCCCAAAAGGGGACAGAAAGGTTAATCTCGAAGTGCTAAAAACACAGACAGTACAACCCAAGAAAGGGAACCCTCTCATCGCTTAACAATTTAAGTAAAAACCAGGAAGAAAAACAGGAACCCAAATTAGACCTTAGCAGAAGAAGTTTGCTGATCGAGAAATTTTTGAGCTTCTTTTAATGTCTTAAAAAGACATCTGGAGTTGTCACTGAGGACAAGCCACAATTTGGCGGGGAAGAGCAGCGCTGGTTTTAGACCCATTGGAAAAATTCCGACATCAGAGGTTTAAATGCCATTCATTCCTTCAAAACCTCGGGACTATAATCTTCAATGAAGTGAAATTGAAAACCTTTAAATTTAAACATGCATTTTCATCGAGCAACAAAATCAAACGTTCCTTGATGTGAACATAATGGAGACGCAGAATTACTGGCTGTGGATGATAAGTTTTCGGATGCAACGAGCGATGAGCGTGGTCAATTAATGGGGGTTCATCCAAAACTTCTTTGCCAAACACCTCGAATAAGAATTGAGAGAAGAACTTGATAGGATCACCCTCCTCAACATCTTCTGGGAGACTGATTATCCGTAGATTCTGTCTTCGCGAACGGTTTTCAAGGTCGGTAACTTTAAATTTATAACAATCCAGCTGTTGAGACATCGAAGCTAAATTTTGTTCCAAAGTTGGAATCTTTCGATCTCTTTGCCAAGCGCCTTCATCGAGTTCTGAGATTGTTGCTTGCTGCTGTTCAACTTCACGTTTAAGCGATCTAAAATGATCCTCGATCGTCTTTAAAACTCCTTTGAACACAGCAAATTTTTGATTGAGTTTTTCGTCAGTAAGTTTCCACATCACTTCAAAAGCTGGCTTAGATTTAGGGTCAGCATCTCTTTTCCCGTTAGGATCCAGGTCTTTTCTGTCCTTTGTTTCTCGTGATCTGGTATACATCTCCAACGAATTAAAGTCAAAGTCCAGAGGTGTAGGTATAAAAAAAGGGTAAATGAGCGTAGCTACATGTAATAAAAGTAAAGGGAACAGAGCGAAGCCAGATTAAGACTTCACTCCATGAGCGCCACCCGGAGATCTGAGACATTTCCTGTAGCTCAACCCAGGGTCATCTACTAGAGACCTCAGCCTTGGAATCACACTTTTGTTGCCTTTTTTTTAATATTCATGTTTCTTGGTTCTTATTTGTTCAGGGAGTAGATCGATTAAGTTTTATTCTGTTAATTTCAATGATATATTGACAGATAAGTACACATGGCTAAGGACAAAGTAAAATTCATTTCTTTTAATGTCAGTGGGCTGTTAAATCCAATCTAATGCAGGAAAATTCTATCCAAAATGAAAAAAGAACAAGCCCATATAGTATATTTTAAGGAAACTCACTGAAGTGATAATGAGCATGGAAAACTAAAGAGACTGGGCTTCACTAATTTGTTTTTCTCCTCATATAAATCAAGACGTAGGAGAGGAGTTGCTATTCTTATCTCAAGCAAGCTAAATTTTGAAAAAGTATTCAAAATGGGAGATAAGGAAGGCAGATATATTCTGATAAGGGGGAATATAGACGGAAATTCAGTTACTCTATTGAATATATACGTACCCCAGGAAGTGATATTGGTTTCTTTCAGAAAATTACTAATATTATGGTAACGGAAACAGAAGGTCTCCTGATATGTGGGGGGAGACTTAAATGTACAATTACAACCAAAGTTAGACTCTTCCAATAGAAAAACCGATGAAACAAAATTCTTACGTAAGAAAGTTAATACACTTTTTGAAGATGTTGGTCTAATTGATACACGGAGGGACCTTTTCCCGAACAGAAGGGATTACACTCATTCTGCCCCCCATTCTGTATATACAAGAATAGACTATTTCATAACATTTGGAAAAGACAAAGACAAAATAAACACCTGTGAATTGGGACAATAGATGCAAGTGACCATGCACCTATATATTTATCTGTTGATTTTGACCTACAACCAAAGAATACTATTTGGAAACTAAATTCAAGTCTACTCAATGATCCGTACTTTAAGGAACAAATTAAAAAAGAAATTGGTCTTTACTTAGGATTCAGTGATAATGTAGAGGTTTCACCTCCCATTCTATGGGATACTCTGAAAGCTGTTTTAAGATGGAAAATTACAGCAATATCTTCATATAAAAGAAAAATAAGGACTAAAACATTGGAGGAATTACAAAATAGGCTGAAGGAACTAAAAAAAAAACACAAATTGAATTTGACTCAGGATACATAAGAGGAAATTTTAAAAATTATGAATGAAATTAATATTCTGGCTACGCAAGAAATCAGGAAAAATTTAATATTTCTGAAACAGAGACATTATGAAAGTGGATGTAAGTCTATGAAAATACTGGCGTGGAAACTAAAAAAAAAAGCAGAAAATACAATTCCTAGAATTAAGGGATCCAAGAACAAAAATGATTAAAAAAAAAATAAGCTAAGTGAAATTCACGAAGCTTTTGAAGTGTTTTACAAAATGCTATATTCCAAAGTTCCAGGAGGAAGCATAACCCAAATTGACACCTTCCTGAATTCTCTAGAGTTACCCACTTTAAGTGAAGAACAAAATAGCACGATGACTGCTGACATAACTGAAGTTGAACTAAAAGCTGCAATTAGTAGGCTTAAATTAAGCAAGTCACCAGGATCAGATGGGTGTACGGCAGAGTGGTACAAAAAATTTAAAAATGAGTCAATTCCTGTCTTACTCCCCACACTGAACTGGGCTCTAAAAAAGGCACAAATGCCACCCAGCTGGAAGGAAGTGATAATCTCAGCTATACCAAAAGAAGGCAAGGATAAAATGGAATGTGGATCATTTAGACCAATATCCGTTCTTGATGTAGATCATAGATTATTTACCTCCATCATGGCCAAACGATTAGAAAAGTTTCTACCCATACTGATACGTAATGGTCAGACAGGTTTTATACGACAATGCCAGACGCAAGACAATATATGAAGGACACTTCACATTATGGATCATATACAAAAAAAAATTGAAGCAATAGTGATAAGCGTGGACACTGAAAAGGTATTTGATTCGGTTAATTGGAATTTTCTTTACAGAGTTTTACATAGATTTGGTTTCCATGACACAATTATTAAAACTATACAGACACTATATGACAACCCTACTGCTAGGATTAAAATCAATGGATATTTATCAAATAGTTTTACCCTAGAAAGGGGCACGAGACAGGGTTGTGCATAGTCACCGCTACTCTTCACATTATATCTGGAACCATTAGCTCAGTACATCAGACAAAATGAAGATATCAGGGGAGTTACTATTAAAGGGACAGAACATAAATTGGGCTGTTACGCGGATGACATTTTGATCTATCTAGGGCAACCAACATACTCTTAACCTAAATTGATGCAATCCTTTGAACATTATGGTCAATTTTTAGGATACAAGATCAACATAGATAGAATCCAGGGAGGTCTCAAGATGGCGCTTATGGAGTGAGATTGTTTTAGGCTTCGCTCCAATCCTTTTACTTTTTTCTACCTTCAATCACCCCCAATTGACCTGTTTATACCTATTCTAAAGGGGTTGATACTTTGAAATTTTTTTCAACTGTTTGAATTATTTTTCAACTTGTTAAAATGTCTAAACAATGAGAACCTAAGGAATTGAAACAGGTGAAAGAACCGTTAACTTTGGAAGCAATTGCGAAACTTATGGACGTTGATGAAATTTTAAAGACAGTCAGTGTAAAGCTTCAATCACTTACAACGGATTCTCAACAACAAGAAGCAAGAATTTTAGCTCTCGAAGATGCAGCTCGCCAGAGAGATTGCAAAATTGAAACTTTGGAACACCAGCAATCTTCGACCTCTCAACTGTGGATTGTTATAAATCTAAAATTACTGATCTTGAAAACCGGTCTCGAAGACAAACTCTTCGGCTAATTGGGATTCTGGAAAATTTTGAGAACGGTGATCTGACTGTATTTTTCTCTAAATTTTTAATGGACGTATTCGGCTCAGAAGTTCTGGATACCCCTCCAATAATCGACCGTGCACATCGTATTTCTCGTTTTCAACCAGCTCCAGGTACGAAACCACGACCAGTGATTCTCCGGATTCATTATCCTCATACTAAAGAACTTCTGATTTGGGCTGCCCGGAAAAAGGGTATGATCAGCTTTCAAAATTTCCAATTTCGTATTCTGAAAGACTACAGTCCCAAAGTTTTGAGGGCAAGAATGGCTTTTAAATCGGTTATGTCAGAAATTCATCAGAAAGGCTACAAACAAGCGCTGCTATTTCCAGCACAATTGAGAGTTACTCTCAAAGATGAGACTTGTCGGTTGTTCAGATCTCCAGCGGATGCTCAAAGTTTCCTTGAAGAATAGTACTTTTTTCATTACGAGTTGACTAATGTATTTTTACTATTTGTATTAACTTTTTTCTTTATGCTAATAATTAGTCTATAGATTCAGACCTTTTATAATTTGATGATTCTTACTTGATGGTTGATGGTGTATTAAGTAACGGTCCTTTTTTTTGGTTTATTCTGAGTTCATTCTTTTTATATTATTATTCTGTTCATTTTAAAAATAACTCATTAAATTTTTTTTAAGTTTATATACACTTTTTTTTATATCTCTAACGTTTAAATATTAAGTTTTTTTTAAAAAAACTTTCCTAAGATGTTGTTTCTTTTTCGCAAAAGACCTTGGTGCTTGGATACGTCACATCCGTTTGGATGTGTCTG
The DNA here is from genome assembly GCF_048418815.1 of Hemitrygon akajei. Classification (NCBI taxonomy): domain Eukaryota; kingdom Metazoa; phylum Chordata; class Chondrichthyes; order Myliobatiformes; family Dasyatidae; genus Hemitrygon; species Hemitrygon akajei. The sequence continues at coordinate 2,233,726 of NC_133144.1, forward strand.
AACAAAATTAAGGACTTTCTTTTAAAATACTAATACAATATTATCCATTCTTGGGTTTTAACATTATAGTTTTTTTTTTCTTTTAATCCTTTTGTTTTATATATATAACACTAATTTTATAGTTTAATCTTTTTTATACTAACCCTTTTAAAAATATGGGTGGTTTTGTCTGTTGTTTTTTACTTTATCGTTTGAGTTGCCGTCTTGAGACATGGGGGTAAAGTTTGCCTGCTTGCCTCTTTTTGGCTTTTTTTTCTGGGTTTCGAGGGTGGGGGTGGGGGATTCTTTTTTTTTTGCTTGCTTTTTGCTTAGTTCTACTTCATGGGCTGACTTGAAACTACAAAAATGGTTGGAGTGTCATAACTTACGGTTCCTCCTTGAACTTACTTCCCTCTTCCGGATTCGTGAGTTCATCTTTTTTTTAACCTTGTCTGTTAACTGCGATAAATATTGGCAATATGGATAAGATTATTAATTTTGTTTCTTGGAATACTAATGGTTTAAATCATTCGATCAAATGGAAAAAAATATTCAAAGTATTCCACAGAATGAATACTAATGTTATCTTTGTACAAGAGACTCATGTGAGGAAGGTGGATAGTCAACGTTTTTTTAGGTTTTGGAAAGGACAACAGTATCACTCGAATTCCCAAGCCAAAGTAAGAGGCTTTTATAAATTCTTCAACCTCTTTTATACACTATGAAACAATTTCGGGCCCACAAGGTAGATTTTTGCTTGTCACTGGTTCACTTTCCAATCAAAAAATTGTTATAGTTGATGTTTATGCTCCAAATACTGACTGTCCTGAATTTTTAAAATGTCTATTTACATCCTTTCCTAATTTAAATGAATACATGTTGATAATGGGTGGGGATTTTAACTGTTGCTTAAATCCTTCAATGGATAGATTTAAGCCCACCCAGGTTCTTCCAAATAAATTGACCTCTCTTATTAATTCCTTTATGGTTGATTCTGGAATTTCTGAAATTTGGCGATTTTTGCACCCAAACGATAAAGAATTTTATACTTTTCTCATGTCTATCATAATTACTCAAGAATTGACTACTTCTTTATTGATCATCGTTTACTCACAGATGTTATCGATTGTAAATATGATTCCATTACCATTTCTGACCATGCACCTTTGAAGTTATCTATTAAGACAATGGATTCATCTTCTAATGCTAAATCTTGGAGGTTCAACTACTTTACTGCAGGACTCAGACTTTCTTAACTTTATTAAACAACAAATTGATTTGTTTTTTTCAACAAATTCTACAGAAGAGATCTCTACTGGAACATTATGGGACACTTTTAAAGCATTTATTCGCGGACAGATTATTTCATACTCTGCTGGAGTTAGGAAACGAACTACTTCTGAAATATTAATATTAGTCGATAAAATTAAAGAAGTTGTTGAGATTTATTCAGTGACCCCCAGTAAAGAACTTTATTTTAAAAAAAGAGTTGAACTTCAAATGGAACATAGTTTGTTATTATCCTCTTCGATTGAAAATCAGTTAATTAAATCTAGAACCCAGTTTTATTTACATGGAGATAAATCTGGCAAATTATTGGCTAATCAATTGAAAATTGCTTCCGTTAAATGACAAATCACCAAGATTCGTAAACGAGATGGCACTTTGATGATTGATCATAAAGAGATAAATAAAGCCTTTCAAGATTTTTATAATTCTTTATATCAATAGAATTTTTTGAGGATTCTTCCATAATGGATGAATTTTTAAGAAAATTGAATATCCCGAAATTAACAACAGAAGACAGTGTATTTCTAGATGCACCTATTACGGAAACCGAAATAAAAGAGGCTGTTTTTTCAATGAATTCTCCGGATGGTTATACTGCGAAATTTTTAAAATCCTTTTCTTCTATACTCTCTCCTTGGTTTTGTAAAATTTTTAAAGATGTGTTAACTGTAGGTAAATTACCACAATCTTTTTATGATGCCTCCATTTCTCTAATTCTTAAAAAAGATAAAGACCCCACTGAATGTGCATCCTATCAGCCTATATTGTTGCTGAATACGGATTCTAAGATTTTTACCAAAATTTTGACCACTAGGTTAGAAAATATATTACCTAAAATTATTTCTGAAGATCAGACCGGATTTATTAAAAACCGTTATTCATCTTTTAACATCAGAAAATTAATTAATATAATTTATACTCCTTCATCTAAAATACCAGAATGTGTTATTTCCTTAGGTGCTGAAAAAGCGTTCGATAGAGTTGAATGGCCATATTTATTTAATACGTTGCAGAATTTTAATTTTAGTTTAAAATTTATATCATGGATTAAATTAATATATTATAAACCTTTGGCTTTGGTTCTTACCAATAATCAGAGATCTTTTTTTCAGTTATCCCGTGGTACGAGGCAAGGCTGTCCTTTAAGTCCTTTATTATTTGACATTGTTTTGGAACCTTTAGCCATTGCCATTCGTGAATCATCTAATATTTTTGGTATTACTCGTGGGGAAGGGACATAAGTTATCATTATACGCTGATGATTTGTTACTATACATATCTGACCCTGAGAGATCTATTCCTGCTATTTCGTCCTTGCCTACTCAGTTTAGTAGCTTTTCTGGTGACAAACTGAATTTTAATAAGAGTGAATTATTTCCATTAAATATGCAAGTTCCAATTTATAAACACTTACCATTTAAACTTGTTACAGATCATTTTACTTGTTTGGGTATTAAAATTACCAAGAAACATAAGGATTTATTTAAAGTTAATTTTTTACCTTTAGTTGACCAAATCAAGCAACTGGTTACCAGGTGGTCCCCATTATCTTTGTCATTGGTTGGTCGAATTAATGCTATTAAGATGATAGTATTACCCAAATTTTTATATTTATTCCAAGCATTACCAATTTTTATTCCTAAATCTTTTTTTGATATCATTGACTCCAAAATATCCTCGTATGTTTGGCAGAAGAAAAATCCTAGATTAAGTAAAAAATATTTACAGAGGCCTAAGAAGGAGGGTGGTTTGGCTTTGCCAAACCGGAGATTTTACTATTCGGCAATTAATATTCGATATTTAATATTTTGGACACAAGAATCGATTATAGTATCTTGCCCACAATTGGTAAGTTTGGAATGTAAATCTGTACAAGACTTCATTGTTTTCTATTTTAGGATCTTCGCTTCCTTTTGCTTTATCTAAATTGAATAAACAAATAACCAATCCTATAGTTAAACATACATTATGAATATGGTTTCAATTTTGTAAATTCTTTGGCTTGTATAAGTTTATCTTATCAAGCCCTATTATATCTAACTTTTTTTTCGGCCCTCTTTTATGGATCACGCCTTTGTATTACGGAAAACAAAAGGTATAATGTGGCGACCCACTTCCCAGCGCACTCGAACCAGCTCACAAAGTGGCGCACGCTGGCATTGAGGCCGGTCCCAAAGAGGGCGCCAAGCCTGCTTCACCAGCAAGGGGAAAAGCCCGCGCGCGGGATGGGACTGTGAATACACAGTATTACAGTATTCCTGCCCAGGGAGGGCGGGAACAGAAAGCGAGGCCGCGAAGTTTGAATAAACCTCTTTCGCAACTGCAGCTCACCGACTACGTGTCATTATTTCAGTGCTGCGTGTAGCACACCGCTACAATTGGTGACCCCGACGGCCCAAACAATATTTGGACCGGAGATGAATGATGCCGCATCTGTTCATGCAGTTTCGTTAAAACTGTCAAGCTTCTGGACGCTGCGACCTCACCTATGGTTCCAGCGAGCAGAGGCCCAGTTCCACATTCGGCAGATAACCTCGGATGCCACACGTTACTACTACGTGGTGAGCTCCCTCGACCAGGAGACTGCCGCCCAGGTTGAGGAGTTCATACAGTCGCACCCGAAGGACGGCAAAAACACAGAATTCAAAGCCCTGCTCATAAGGACTTTCGGACTCTCACGGCGCGAGTGAGCTGCCCACTTACTGCACCTGGATGGTTTGGGGGACAGGCCACTTTTGGCTTTGATGAACGAGATGCTGTCCCTGGCCAGAGGACACAAGCCCTGCCTCATGTTTGAGCAGGCGTTCCTGGAGCAGCTGCCCGAGGATATACGCCTGCTGCTGTCCGACGTGGATTTCAGCGACCCCCGGAAGGTGGCAGCCTGGGCAGACGTGCTGTGGAAAGCCAAGAAGGAGAGTGGGGCATCCGTCGCACAGGTCACCAGGCCACGCTCCCAGCAGCAAACTAGACCAGGCCCGGCCGCAGAGCCCGTTAACCCCAGAGGCAGGGGTGAGGAGACCAACGAACAATGGTGCTTCTACCACCAGCGGTGGGGCGCAGAAGTCCGCCGCTGTAGCCCGCCCTGCAAGTTCCCGGGAAATGCCAGGGCCAGCCGCTGCTGATGACTACGGCGACTGGCCATCGGGATAGCCTCCTGTATGTCTGGGACAAGCAGTCGGGACGCCGTTTTTTGGTCGACACCGGAGCCAAGATCAGTGTCTTACCTTCGATGAGTTATGACACCCGCAACAGAGAACCTGGTCCCACCCTGAGGGCTGCGAACGGCAGCACAGTAAGGACCTACGGCACCCGTACGGTGCGGCTACAGTTCGGCTCCAGCCGGTTCACGTGGGACTTCACACTGGCCGCCGTAGCCCAACCGCGCCTGGGAGCGGATTTTTTGCGAGCTCACAGCCTACTGATCGACCTGCCAAGGAAGAGACTGGTCCACGTCGAGACCTTTCAAACATTCTCCCTGGGTGAAGCCCAGTTGCCAGCCCCACACCTAGACTCCATCACGCTGTCCGACAATGACTTCACCAGAGTCCTGGCGGATTTCCTATCGGTTCTGGTGCCGCAGTTCAAGGCAGCCATGCCCAGACATGACATACAGCACCACATCCCGACACAAGGACCACCCCTCCACGCCCGTGCTCGAAGGCTTCCCATGGACAAACTCCGACTGGCGAAGGAGGAGTTCAAGAGGATGGAGGAATTGGGGATCATACGGCGGTCCGACAGCCCATGGGCCTCCCCCCTGCACATGGTGCCCAAAGCAGCAGGGGGCTGGAGACCATACGGCGACTACCGCAGGCTGAACGAGGCTACAACACCGGACCGCTACCCTGTGCCACACATTCAGGACTTTGCAGCAAACCTGCACGGCGCACAGATCTTCTCCAAGGTAGACCTCGTCAGGGGATACCATCAAATCCCGATGCATCCAGACGACGTCCCCAAAATGGCACTCATTGCCCCGTTTGGCCTTTTTGAGTTCCTCCGCATGCAGTTTGGCCTAAAGAATGCCGCACAGATGTTTCAGCGGTTAATGGACGCGGTGGGATGCAACCTGGACTTCACTTTCATCTACTTGGACAACATCTTCATAGCCAGCAGTAGTCATCAGGAGCATCTGTCCCACCTCCGTCAACTCTATGCCCGACTGAGTGAATACGGCCTAACAATCAACCCGGCCAAATGCCAGTTCGGGCTTGACACCATCGACTTCCTGGGCCACAGGATTACTAAAGACGGGGCAACCCCTCTGCCCGCCAAGGTAGATGCGGTCCACCATTTCCCCTGACCCAACACAATCAAAGGCCTTCAGGACTTCGTGGGTATGGTAAATTCCCACCACTTCCTCCCTTCAGCAGCCCGAATCATGCGCCCCCTGTTCGCTCTGATGTCGGGTAAGGGCAAGGACATTACCTGGGACGAGGAGTCCGCCGCCACTTTCATTAAAACCAAAGAAGCCTTGGCAAACGCCTCAATGCTAGTGCACCCCAGAACAGACGACCCTACAGCCCTCACAGTGGACGCATCTAACACGGCAGTCGGTGGAGTGCTGGAACAACTCATCGAGGGTCACTGGCAACCCCTGGCGTTTTTCAGCAAACACCTACGACCACCCGAGCTCAAATACAGTGCTTTCGACCGGGAACTGTTGGTGCTATACCTGGCAATCCGGCATTTCAGGTACATCTTAGAAGGTAGGCCCTTCACCGCCTTCACGGACCACAAACCGCTTACCTTTGCGTTCACGAAAGCATCCGACCCCTGGTCCTGCCAGCAGCGACTTCTGTCCTACATCTCCGAATACACAACGGATGTCCGGCATGTCTTGGGAAAGGACAATGTTGTGGCGGACGCCCTCTCCCGCCCTAACATCCAAGCCCTGTCCCGGGGGTAGACTATGAAACACTGGCGGAGGCGCAGCAGGCAGACGAGGAGATCCCTAGTTACAGAACCGCAGTCTCCGGTTTGCAGCTCCAGGACCTCCCCGTAGGCTCAGGTGAGAGGACCCTACTCTGTGACGTCACCACCGGCCAACCCCGTCCCGTCGTCCCGGCAGCCTGGCGACGGCGCATTTTCAACTCCATTCACAACTTAGTGCACCCCTCCATCAGGTCAACCGTCCGGATGGTAGCCAACAGGTTCGTTTGGCACGGACTCTGCAAGCAGGTCAGTGAATGGGCCAAAAGGTGCATGCACTGCCAAACAGCCAAGGTGCAGCGGCACACCAAAGCCCTGCTGCAGCAGTTCCACCCCACCTGCCGGCGTTTCGACCACATTAATGTGGATATCGTGGGCCCCCTGCCAGTGTCGCGAGGAGTGCGGCACCTCCTGACTATCGTGGACCAGTTCACAAGATGGCCAGAGGCGGTCCCGCTCACTGACACCACCTCCGAATCTTGCACCCGAGCACTAAGTGCAACCTGGGTATCTCGCTTTGGTGTACCGGCCCACATTATCTCCGACAGAGGCGCCCAGTTCACCTCCAGCCTGTGGTCTGCTATGGTCAGCCTTTTGGGGACACAGCTGCACCACACAACTGCCTACCACCCACAGTCGAACGGACTAGTGGAGCGTTTCCACCATCACCTGAAGTTGGCTCTCATGGCCCACCTGAAAGGGCGTAACTGGGTGGATGAGCTTCCCTGGGTCCTGCTCAGAATCTGCACGGCGCCCAAAGAGGATCTGCACACCTCGTCGGCCGAGTTGGTGTACAGCGCACCCCTGGTCGTCCCAGGAGAGTTCATACCAGCCCCAAGGGGGCAAGAGGAAGAACCCGCAGCAGTCCTGGGCAGACTACGTGAGAGGCTCGGTAACCTGGCCCCCATACCCACTTCACAGCATGGACAGAACCCGACCTGCGTACCCAAAGACCTGCAAAACTGTAAGTTCGTTTTTGTACGACAGGGCAGATATCGGGCACCGCTACAGCGGCCCTACGAGGAGCCATTTACAATGATTAGAAACAATGGGTCCACATTCGTGCTGGACATTGGGGGGAAAGAGGAGGTTTTCACAGTGGACCGACTCAAACCGGCCCATGTAGACTTGTCGCAGCTGGTCGAGATTCAGGCACCGCGGTGCAGAGGCAGACCTCCCAAACAGAGTCCGACCCAGACTGAGGACATTGGGGGGTGTATCGCCGGTTCTTGGGGGAGGGGAGGGGGGTTATGTGGCGACCCACTTCCCAGCGCACTCGAACCGGCTCACAAAGTGGCGTGCGCCGACATTGAGGCCGGTCCCAAAGAGGGCGCCAAGCCTGCTTCACCAGCAAGGGGAAAAGCCCGCGTGCGGGACGGGACTGTGAATAAGCGCCCTCTACAGTATTCCCACCCGAGAGGGCAGGAACAGGAAGGCTCTAAAGCGAGGCCATGAAGTTTGAATAAACCTTTTTCGCAACTGCAGCTCACCGACTACGTGTCGTTATTTCAGCGCTGCGTGTAGCACACCACTACAATAACATGTTTTCGTGATCTTTTTTTAAACAATAGTTTTATGTCCTTTGAACAGCTATCTAATAAATATAATTTGCCTAAAACTCATTTTTTTAGATACTTGCAAGTTAGAAATTTCTTGAATAACATGTTACAGTTTTTTCCGAAATTATGTCCAATGGACATTACGGAAAAATTTTTAGCTCTGAATCCTTGCCAGAAGGGTTTAGTAGCCAACATATGATCATGAAAATACAGCCAGAAGTATCAGGAAAAATTAAGAAGGAATGGGAAAAAGAACTTCATTGTCTTATACCCACTGAGCAGTGGGAGAAAATTTTTACAATTAGTCAATTCTTCTTCTATTTGTGCTAAACATGCCTTAATACAATTTAAGGTTGTACATAGGGCTCGTATGTCTAAGGATAAACTTACTCGATTTTATTCTCATGTTAATCCAACCTGTGACAGATGGCATTCTGAAGTTGCTTCATTGACCCACGTGTTTTGGTCTTGCCCCTGCTTGCAAAATTATTGTAAAGATATTTTCAGTATTATTTCAAAAGTTCTGAGTATTAAATTGCAACCGCATCCTATTACTGCAATTTTCGGTTTACCAATGGTGGATAATAGTTGTTTATCCCCCTCAGCCCGGCGGATGATTGCATTTGTTACGTTAATGGCTAGAAGATCTATCCTATCGAATTGGAAAGAAATTAATCCTCCAACCATATTTCAGTGGTTTTCTCAAACTATTCCTTATTTGAGTTTAGAAAAAATTAGAAGTGTTGTTTTTGACCCTTCAATTAAATTTGAAGAAACTTGGAGACCATTTATTCAACATTTTCATATGAGCTAAATTGACTTTTCCTAAACCTTACTTTTATTATCCTTAATTATTTGGATGGAGGTACGGAGTTATTGACGCTGCTGTGTATATTTGACATAATGCAGTGGTCCATGTTGGTTAGGTTTTTTTTTGGAGGGTTTTTTTTCTTATTTACTCCTTTTTTCGTAATCACTGAGTTTGGGAGGTTATTATATATGGATTATCATCTATTTATATTTATACTTTAACCTATTAATTATGTTTTCTCAAAATCTGTATCTATGTTTCTTTTATGTTTGTTTAAAATTAATAAAAAGTCTTTCAAACATTTGGGCATCATTATGCCAAATGATTTGGCAAAATTATCTGAATACAATTATTAGCCTATATAAAAAAAATTAAGGAAGATTTAACAAGATGGAACCTAATTCGTTTTTTTAGTCACAGTTCAAATCTTGAGTCTATTAAAATTAATATACTGCCGAGACTATTATATCTCTTTCGGACCCTACAAATAGAGATTAATCAAAATGAATGGACCAAAATGTTATCAAGATATGTTTGGCAAGGTAAAAGGCCTAGAGTTCGTCTCAAGACTTTGCAATTAGCGAAGAAAAAGAGGGGATGGGGCCTACCTGCTCTTAGAGATTATTATTTTGCAGCACAGTTGAGAGCTGTGTTATGTTGGTGCAATATATGACGTTCAATGGAAAAACATTGAGGAGGGGATTCTTCCCATCCCCATACAGGCAATTTTGGCTGATAACCTACAAAGGTATATAAATGCTATTGATGACCCATGGGTGAAACGGACTCTTAAAATATGGAAAACTATTATAAAATAATATAAACTAGAAGGAGATAATGCAATTCTTAAATACTGTGCATATGACTGGGATTTTACGCCGAGTAAGCTGGATGCTAGATTTAAGGACTGGACAGCTAAAGAAATAACATTCTTTGTAACATCATGAAAGAAGGAATACTGTTCAGTTTTGAAATGCTTAAAGAGAAACGCTTATTAGAAAAACAAGACTTTTATTGGTATTTACAGATGTGACAGTATGTTAATAGGAGGGTTAAAAATGTAACCAAGGCAAGAACCTGTTCATGTTATGCATGAGTTCTGTTCCTGAGTCCGTCTTTAAGTCAGATTTGTATGTAAGTCGGAACAAGTACATCCGGTATTATTTAGCGTCAGTTAGTCAAACGTTTGTCTTAGTATATAGTATATATTTTACCTTTCTATGCATATAAAACGCTTAAGAAACGTATGTATTCCAATAATTAAACCACTGCGTTGCTTAGTAATAATTGTAGCTTTCATCGGGCCAGGGCCTTTTACATGCTCCATTATTCTCACTTTATCTGTTGTTCTTTAAAATTGTTCCGATCGTTGACCAACTGTAGCCTAACGCTTTTCCAATGACCAATGGCATTTCACCTCTTTCCAAACGCTTTATTATTTCCACTTTATTTTCAATCGCGATCGCTTCCCGTCAATGGAACAGTAACACTGCGGGCGGCAGGTCCCGAGCTCAGCCGGGTCCTAAGAACCACCGCACTGAGACAGACTAAATAGGACAAGTGGGGGCTGTGCTGGGTTTAGATATTTGATCCTCCACAATATTCCACATGGGAATTTAAACTGGAGGTGGCAGTGTGGCAGTGTTTTTATTTACGAGGTCGAGTTGCGAGCTCAATATCAACCCGGCACGGATGGTATGGGAGTCTGGATCGACATCAACCCGGCATGGGAGCAGTCTGTCACTGGATCAAACTCTGGAACTTATGTTCTCAAGCCCGGCGCTGATCTCACTGCGCCACCAGCAGACCGGAACGGGGGGGGGGTGTATCTTACTAAGAAAAATTTAAGCCAAATACAAAGTTACACACTCTACATAGTGTCAACAGCAAAGACTTAAAATGGCAGACGGCGTTCTCCTTCCTCGGTTCGTAAGTATGAGTTGTCTGTAAGTCAGACGGGTATTGATAGCAGATGATCAGCCATGATCTCAAAATGGCGGTGCAGGCTCGAAGGGCCGAATGGTCTACTTCTGCACCTATTGTCTATTGTCTGTTGTTCGTAACTCGGGGACTACCTGTAATTCAGATAACGGTAGTAGAATCATTTCAAGCATGTATAAGGGTTTATCAAATCTTAAAACACATTCAACTTCTTACAAAATGGGAGAAGGAATGAGGGATAATTATATTTGAGGAAGAATAGATGATAATATGGAGGTATCAATGGAAGTGTACCAGTTCACAGAAATGGAGGGAGTTCGGATGGAAAAACTTGATAAGATATTTTATTACACCCTCTCAGAAATCATTATGATAGTTATCTCCCTGTTTGCTGGAGAAATTGTGGAAATCAAAATGCAAACCATTATCATATTTTCTGGGGATGCTCCGTTATCAAAGACTATTGGAGTGGGATGCACAATCCCCTACAAGACATCTTTAAATGTGAAATACCCTAGAAAGTAAGACCATATATTTTGGGTATATACCTCAAGAATGGTTGAAAAGAGATAAATATTTAATGAATATACTGCTGGTGGCTAGTAAAAAGACTCTTACTAGGAAATGGTTATCACAGGAGAGCCCAATCTTAAATGCAGGGATGGAAATTACAATGGACATTTACAAAATGGAGAAGATAACAGCATCTGTTAATCATTAGTTGGAACAATTTGATTCCTACTGGGAAAAATAGTTTAACTACATAATACCTCATAGGCTGGATTTTATCCTCACAAATCAATGAAAATGTTGTAAAACAAAAAAGATCACTGCCTACTTGTGCATAGTTTCTCCTTTTGCTTGTTCTTTCTTTCTACTCTTTTCTATAAGTATATACCTCAGATAAATATTATGTGGAGATTTGTTGCATATATGACTATATGATATATATGTATAATATCTGAAATACATCTTATGGAAATGTTTGATGATGAAATTCAATAAAAAATAAATTACAAAACAAAGAAAAATGAATTGCCTTCTCCTGACCTACAAGAGAAGGCAGATAGGCTTTGATTTAATGCTATGAATGAAATATGTATTTTTGACAATGCTGCACTATCAAGCTTACACCAGAGTGAAAGCTTGGGTTGTGTGCTGTGTCTCTGGAGTAGGGTTTGACACAATTTACTGACTTGGAGCAAAGGCTATAGGAATTTCAAAAGAAGTCAATTTTAAAAAAGTAAATTAATGATGAAGCTCTGACAACTTGTTTTTGTTTAATTCTTCCAGACAATCAGGAGAAAAAGAAAAATTCAAATGCCAGTGACAAGAGCAGAGCCAGATCGACAACCCATCTCGGAACCCGAAGACGACAGTTATGAAGAAGAGGTTTATGATCGTAAAAGTGCACGAAGTGGACTGAGTCCTTATAGCGGGAGGAGAAGTGAGAGGAATGTTGGGAGACATGATGATAGAGAGAGAAGCTTGTCACCAAGATCGGAGCGAAGATCAGTTTCATCAAACCTCCCTCCAAAACCTATAAAAGTGACATTGGTAAAATCAAGGAAGAGTGAAGGTGTGTTCATTGGCAAAATTATAACTGCACCGCTCTCCTCATATTGACATCAAGCGGCTTGAAGGGTTTTATGTAGAATTCAGTCTGCACCCAGGCTTGTGTAGATAATTCTGATGTTGGTAACTGTTTCAGTTCTTAACAGACTGGAACGTGAGCTTGAATCTATTTGTAAAACATTTCAAGTGTTGGGCCATTATATAGATAAAATTACATCTGATATTTGGTTGGCATTCCACACTGTTTCCGCTTGTATATTTTGTTCCTAATTGCTGTCTCCAGGATCTGTTAGTTCATTTAGTAAACTGACATGGTAAATTGTTCTTCATTTACTGATACAGCGTGGAGCAGACCTTGATGGCCCTATGAGCCATGCTGCCCTCGCAACCCTCAACAAACTCGATTAACCTTAATCTAATCACGGAATAATTTACAATGAACATTTAATATACCCGGTCCACCTTTGGACTGTGGGAGGAAACCAAAGGATACGGAGAAAGCCCACACATTCCATGGGGAGGACATAGAGACTCCTTACAGAGCATACCGGAATTAAATTCCGAACTCCGGAACACCTGAGCTGTAATAACATCACGTTAACCATCATGCCCAATTTTACAGATTGTATTCAATATTAGCAATTTATTTGTCTACCAAAATCTATTGCATTTAAATTGAAACAGTTTAAAACTGTAATCAAAAGAGTTGCTATCTGAATGCTCTGGTCTTTCCAGTGGAGTGTGAGTTGTGGTTGATGACCTACATTTCCAAAATTACCATTGCTGGAGACACATATGATGTCATTGTTCCTCAGATGAATTGTTGATGTTTTTATTTTCCAAATTCCAGGTTTTAATACCACAGTTTCTGTGGTGAAAATTCAACTTGGTCCTCTGAGCTGTTAGTCCAACACCCTGGGATGCCAGTTGGATAATTTAGTTGGGAGTCAGGGTGCCCGATGGGTCTAATGTTTGTGCTTAACTTCTCATCTAGAACAAATTCATTGTTGAAGTTTAAGGTCTGTTTGTAATTTGCCTTGTTCCCATCTGGCAGAGGACGCCTATAACCCCACAGCAGCCAGCAAATTCATCCTCATTCCTTCCACCTATTTTAATGCACTTTCGTATATACAGTGTATATATATACTGGGGTGGACCTATACCCTACAGTTATTTCCTCAATAAGTTTACACCACTCTACCAGCACCTAATCACCCACTTACAAAACAAACAGCAGGAATCAATGTGGAAGCAGTCTTCTGAAAAGTTAATCAATTGGAACAGATGCTGAAAAATTTGTGGTATAAATTCTTGCTTAAATTGGATTTTGGTGCTATTTGTTTTTTTTCCTCTGAAAGAGTTAAAAATTTCCCCCTTTTAAACTGTGCATGTTCTTTGGAATGACATGAATAACACCATTGTTTTTAGAGTTAATATCAATGATTTTCTTTCCCCTCTTAGAATATGGTCTCCGATTGGCAAGTCACATTTTTGTGAAAGAGATCTCTTCAGAAGGGTTGGCAGCCAAGGATGGTAACATCCATGAGGGAGATGTAGTGTTGAAGGTTGGTCATTCAGTTTCCATCTTAAAAGCTTGAACTTGTCTCTCAAGGTTTTCTCTCTCATCACTTTCTCTGTTCCATTTTAAACAAACTTACTATGAGTTGCCATGTTGGAGTCGTTCTATAAAGAATGATTAATACTGTTTATCCACACACAGTCAATCTATCCCTTTGAGCACAATTGTATCTTATAAAATTCATTGTGGAATGCAGACATTGTAGGCTGAGCTAACATTTAATTGCCCATCCCTAATTGCTCTGGACAAAATGGTGTTGAGGTACAGCCTTGCACTACTGCAGTCCTTGAGGTCTGGGTACACCCACAGTGCTACACAACATGATGCCCAGGGTGCCTTTGGTGTTAAAGCAGCACTTGCTCTCCACAAGGGTATCTTCGAACAATGGTTATGTGAACAGTTTGATCTGCCGTTGGCAGATTAGTGAAGACCAGATGAGGTATTGTTTCAGTCTTCAACTTCTACACACCCTGTGCAGCAGCTTTGTCCTTTACAACCTGGCTGGTTTTGTAGATGATGTAGTGTCAAACCACTCTTGGTGATAGATGTTAATCATTGGAGATGGAGTTCCAATATCCTTATAGTTGGCCCAGAAATGAGGTTGGATCACTCTGGGTACTGAAAGGAGAAGTTGGGGCCTGAGCAGAGAGTTCCGATGCTCGTTCAATGGGCCTGGGTGCAAGGTTGGATCACTCTGTGAGCTTAGCTGATCTGAAGAGCTTGAGGGTAGCTTCGGGCTGGGCAACAAAATCTGGGCCCAGAGAGATTCGCTGGGTGGCAAAATATGGGCCTGGAGTGAGTCACTGGGTGGCGTGGTCTCAGCCTAGAACCTTCACAGCAGCAGTGCCTGGGTCCTACTGGGTTGTACAATACGTGTTGAGAAAATTTAAACACTGGCCCAGATTGGAGGCGGGAGCCGATTTCGCTCACTCTCCACAATGTTCACTTCTCTCTTAAGAACACCGGAGCCTTTCGCTGTTCCATTGTTTGATCAAGTAAACAAATAGACTGTAAAGACAGGATGTCAGGATCTGGGACATAATATGATGAACTGATAAACGAGGGTTTGGAACTGTTCCGGAGTTGGGATCTGAGGTCTCAATTTTGGTTTGGAAGGCTGTTCATTAATTGTTTGTGTGATTTTTAATTTTTTCTCTTGTGCATTGAGTGTTGACTCGGGCATGTCCAGAACATATGAATTAATGAAGCCTCTCCATTGTTACGTTTGTCACAGTAGGGAGATATATTCGAATAAAAATGAGACAGCGTATCTTTAGTCATGTGGGCCCTATGGACCACTTTAAATTGTAGGAGGGAGTGACGGGCACACAACAATGAGGTATTAACCAATTTAAAAATTTCATTCCAAGTTTCCTCAGAAATCGAAGTCTGTAAATCTTGTTCCCAGAGATTTTTAATTTTGTCTAAAGGAACGTTTCTTATTCCCAACAACATACCATAAATATTAGATATTGATCCATTATGAAAAAGTTTCAAATTAACTCTCAGCAGAGCTTTTAGGAAATGTATGTACTTGAGACCGCAAAAAGTCTCTAATTTGTAAATACCGAGAAAAATGGGTTTTTGGTAAGCTATATTTAGTTGACAACTACTCAAACAAAAAGAGATCTCCTCCAACAAATAAATCCTGGAAGCTTTTAATACCCAGTCTATCCCAATCTTTAAAAGTTACGTCAGTCATAGATGGTTTAAAAAAATAGATACAATGGGACTTGAAAGCAAAAATCTCAGTAAACCAAAATATTTTCTAAATTGTACCCAAATCCTCAAAGTATATTTAACTACAAAACTATCAGTTAGTTTTCTTTAAATAAACGAATTGAGGGTCCAAGAAGAGAGATGATAGAAAATATATTAACAGAGTTAGCTTCTAAAGAAACCCAAACCGGGTAGTCCTCTGGGTTAATACACTGCTATCTTACATCATCAACCCTTTAGTTTGTAACTATGTTCCTTTGTTTTTACTCTCCAGCTAGTGAAAACATTGCGACATCTACATTGCTAAGCCCATTCAGGACTTTGTATTTTTGCATCAATTCACCTCTCATTCTTCTAACCTCTAACAAATACAGGCCCAAAATGTTAAGCCTCTTGTTAGGGCAATGCTCTTATGCCATATAAATCTCCTTTGGACTACATCCAAGTTACAGTAACAACTGCATTGCCACCTCTGGTGACTCTAACCTGCTGATGGGCAGGAGGCATCCAGTGATTCTGATGGATGAGATCTGTGACTAATTTCTGCATTGTACTTTGTTCACTGATCTAACCCAGGTTTGAATTCCAGAGAACACACATGACTATTCTATACTGAGGAATGAAGAAATGCTGCTGATGTCTATCATCAATTCAATAGATACAGCTGTGCATGTTTACTACAGAGCCAGGTTATTATATGCAAAAATGTCTGCTACCACAATCTCAAAGTTGAAAGTAAATTTATTATCAAATTATATATATGTCACCATATACAACCCTGAGATTCATTTTCTTGTGGGCATTCAGAGTAAATATAAGAAATGTAATACAATCATTGAAAGACCACTCCCAACAGGATGGACAAACAATGTGCGAAAGACAACAAACTGTGCAAGCAAAAAGAAAATAAATAATAAATGAATAAGCAATAAATATCAAGAACATGCAATGAGGAATCTTTGAAAGTGAATTCATGGGTTGTGGGAACAATTCAGTGATGGGGCAAGTGAAGTTGAGTGAAGTTATTTCCTTTGGTTCAGGAACCTCGTGGTTGAGGAGTTCCTCAGCCTGGTGTTGACACTTCTGTACCACCTCCCTATGGCAGCAGCAGGAGGAGAGCATGGCCTTGGATGGTGGGGGTCCTTGATGCTTTTCTGCGGCAGTGCTCCGTGTATATGTTCTCAATGGTGGGGAGGTCTTTACCTGTGATGGTTTGGGTCGTATCTGCTTCTTTTTTCAGGTTTTTCTGTACAAGAGCATTGGTGTTTCTATTCTAGGCTGTGATGCAACCAGTCAATATACTCTGCACCACACATCTATAGAAGTTTAGATGACATGCTGAATCTTTGCTAACTTATAAGGAAGTAGAGGTGCTGCCATGCTTTTTTCATAATGGCATTAACATGCTGGGCCCAAGACCATCCCTCTGAAATGGTACCACTGAGAAGTTTAAAGTTGCTGACCGCCTCCACCTCTGATCCTCTGATAAGAACTGGCTCATGGATCTCCAGTTTCCTCGTCCTGAAGTCAATAGTCAGCTGCTTGGTTTACTGACATCGAGTAAGAAGTTTGTTGTGACACCAACAAGCCAGATTTTCAGTCTCTCTCCTGTATGTGATTTGTCACCACCTTTGATTCAATTAATAACAGTGGTGCTGTCAACAAATTTAAATATGGTGTTAGATTTGTGCTTAGCTTCACAGTCATAAATATAAAGTGAGTAGAGCAGGGGGCTGAGCACACAGCCTCGTGGTGCACGTGTACTGATGGAAATTGTGGAGGAGGTGTTGCCAGTTCAAACTGACTGGCATCTGCAAGTGAGGAAATCGAGGTTCCAGTTGCATAAGGAGGTATTGAGACCAAGGTCTTGAAGCTTATTGATTAGTTTTGAGGAGATGATAGAGTTGAATGCTGAGCTGTAGTCAATGAAGAGCATCTTGATGTATGCATCTTCACTATTGAAATGTTCCAGGGTTGAGTGAGGAGCCAATGAAGTGGTATCTGCTATTGATCTGTTGTGACAGTCAGCAGTCGGCACAGAAATAATTGAGTTCATTTGGGAGCGAAACCTTGTTGTCACCTATATTGCTTGGTTTCAGTTAGCATTCAAGCCTTGCCACAACTCTTGAGAATCATCACTGATTCAAGTTTGGTCCAGAATTGCCACTTCACACATGAGATGGCTTTCTGGAGATCATACATGAACCTCTTGTATTTTACTTGATTGTCAGACCTGAATGCCACTGATGTGGCCCTCAGTAAATTGCTGATCTCATAGTTCAACTATTGCTTCTGGTTGGGGCAGATTCTGAATGATTTTGTGGGGACATATTCATCTATAAATGTTTTTAGAAAATCTTTGACAACTGTGGTGTATTCATTCAGATCCTTTGAGTCCTTGAACACTGCCCAGTCCACCGACCTAAGCAATCCTATAGTCACGCCTCTGCCTGTATGCAGGTAGGAGGATAGCCAAGTGCTCAGATTGCAAGCGTGGAGCAGTAGACATTCTTAATCATAGTGCAGCAGTGGTCAAGTGTGTCCCTGGTGTAGCAGGTGATATGTTGAGAGTAACTGGGCAGAGATTTCTACAAACAAGCCTGATTGAAATTCCCAACAATGATTTGAAAGTGTCTGCTTTTGGTGGTATGTAAACCACAGGAGGGATCATGGAAGAGAACTCTCTTGGTAAGTAGAATGGTCGGTACTTAATCATTAGATGTTCCAGATCTGGAGAACAAGAGTGTGACAAGACTGCTGATCTGAGCAGCACAGAGTTTATCATGCAACACAAGCCCCACCTTTTGCCTTCTCTGAATCAGCAGTCTGGTCCATCCTGTGTATTCAGAAGCCCTAAGGTCTTATTGACATATCCAGCATGTCCAGAGTAAGCCATGTCTCCATGAAACGGAGAACCCAGCAAACTCTCATTTCCCTGTGATATGGCAATCTTGCCCTTAGGTCCTCAATCTTGTTCTCCAGCAACTGTGCATTTGCTTCCAAGATGCTGGGTAGAGGAAGTTTCTTTCCCCTTTATTTCAGCCTGGCTTGGAGTCCTCCTCTCCATCCTTTTCCAGCTGAGGTGATATACTTTCATCCACTTAAGGCATGCCTGAGAGTTAAGTCTGATGAGTCCTGAAGAAGATTGTGAAATCGCTAGTTCACTAAGATGGTTAAAATGTACTTAAAGGGAAATTACAGGCTTCAGATTTCACTGAGAGTTTAGAGGTTTTGTAAGCTGCCCACATATATGTTGTCATGGTTCACCAGCACCATCTTGTGAATCTTGTGTGAAAGATGCCCAATCGAATAAGGTCTTGATGTCTCACTGTCTATCACTGTTTCAGAGTATCTGTACAATCCTGCCTGGTGACTCTGCATTGGATGGGAGTTTTGTCTTTTGTTTTTGGTTTAACATAAAAATATCTTGGTTTGTTCTTAAAATTAATTCAACAAAATTTTATTATTCTTACTCCTTTCAAAAAGCTGCTGTGGGCCGAGTTTGTTGCACTATTGTGATTACAGTTCTGTGCTGTTGTCGATAAAGGAAAATGCTCTACTCGTTCAGTAGAATGCTTTCTGTACAAATTCAGGAACTAAGTTGTAAAGACATTTTAACAGTGTGTCATAGAGCATGCTATTGTCTTCCTGTAACTGCTGCTATTAGATAAGGTCCGTGCTATTTATGGTTAGGCTCCAAACTCTGAATTGCTATGATTCCTTTGTTCCATTACAGATCAATGGCACTGTTACAGAAAACATGTCACTGGGAGATGCAAAGAAGCTAATCGAAAGATCAAAGGGCAAGCTTAAAATGGTGGTACAGAGAGATGAGAGAGCCACGCTCTTAAATGTGCCTGATCTGGACGACAGTATTCCTTCAGCAAATGCTTCTGAAAGAGATGGTCAGTATATGAACGGATGATCCTTTAAGGACTAGACTGGTGTTCCTTTTGCTCCTGGCTTTGGAATGCAAGTGACACAGTGAGCAGTAAAACAATGTGTTTCTCAGATTGATACAGAGCAGGCAACGCATAATCTGCTGTAGACCTTGGTCAATTTAAGTGATAAACCACACATGTGATACTGACCCATCCAATGCTGGCTGCAGACTAGTTGTATGTCAGTGGAGGTTCATTTGTTTGCATGTGGAGTTTTTGCTTAAAGGAACTGCACAAGAACCTGTGAATCTTGTTTTTAGATATTTCAGAAATCCATTCGCTGGTGTCCGAACATTCTAACCGTTCAAATGAGAGGCCACAACTGCGCAGCCATTCTCGTTCACCTGATAAACGGTCAGACTGGTCTGACCAATCGCACCATTCTCAACAGCCAATCAGCAATGGAAGGTAAATCATGAACCTTACAGGGGTGGTGGGGAGGTATGGAGAGCTTGTGTTGTCAAAATTTGTACTGTACTCAGACTCTTTAGTAGCCTTGGTAGGTTGCATTATTTTTGTATAATCAAGTCGTGTAACCTCTTGTACAATGGGGATGTCAATCATTTGGGTTAATCTTTAATTAACTAACAGGACACATTTTCTTACTTTCAGTCATACAAAATTCAGTGCAGAAGATGCTGAAGCCCCTTGTGCTTATGCAATCTGGTCTGGAAACAGCCACTATAATCCTTTGCATCACAGCACTGAACTGGCATTAACCATATAACAATTACAGCACGGAAACAAGCTATCTCAGCCCTTCTAGTCCGTGCCGAAAGCTTACTGTCACCTAGTCCCACTGACCCGTACTCAGCCCATAACCCTCCATTCCTTTCCTGTCCATATACCTATCCAATTTTACTTTAAATGACAATACCGAACCTGCCTCTACCGTGTCTACTGGAAGCTCGTTCCACAA
This sequence comes from Hemitrygon akajei, assembly GCF_048418815.1. Classification (NCBI taxonomy): domain Eukaryota; kingdom Metazoa; phylum Chordata; class Chondrichthyes; order Myliobatiformes; family Dasyatidae; genus Hemitrygon; species Hemitrygon akajei. The sequence continues at coordinate 2,253,971 of NC_133144.1, forward strand.
TTGCCCCCGTCGTTGTCTGACTGGTGCAAATAGGCAACAGAACATCTTAGCTTTTTCTCTCAGATTTGGGATCATCTGGCTGGCACTTAAGACATTTGAACTGAGAAACTTTGACAATGGCTTAAGGTCAAGATTGCTTAATGTCATTTCCAGCACACAGGTGTAAAGGGGAATGAAATGACTGTTACTCTGGAACTGATGTAGCACAAAAAATACAATGAAATAAAGAACACAACATTAATAAAAAACACAATAAATATAAATACACAAAATAGGTTTTATACATTTATGATCATAAAGTGACTCGAGTCTCAAAAGTGTCTGTACATAAGGTTACAGGAAATGATAAAGTAGTGGTGGTTGGGGGTGTGGAGGGGTAGTTAGTGATGGAAGGTGTTGATCAGCCTTACTTCTAGGGGAAAGTAATTGTTTTTGAGTCTGGTAGTCCTGGTGTGGATGTGGGACAGACATACCATGAGCAGAGTTGTTGAGATCCTTCATTACGTTACTGGCCTTTCTCTGGCATCTTGCTGTATTGTAGAGCCTTCCTATCCACTGCATTGCAGCTTCTGTACCATGCAGTGATGCAGAGGTCCATGTGTGCCTAAAGTCCGCAGTGCACAAAAGGTAACCACTTTAAGATTGTTATACCTTGGAGCAAAATGCAGAAGGGCAATATGATTTTTTTCTGTGTATTTTGAATGTACAAGTATTTTTCTTTGTAGTAAGTTTGGATTAGTAGAGTGCCAGTAGATAAGGATCAGCTGGATGTAATTTCTCAGCCTCCTGCAGAGACAGTGGGAAGTTTAGTTTCCATTTTTCCTATGGTATGCCTTCATCTCACACTTCAGTTCCTTAAATTGAATTCTACTGGAAAATGTGTTGATTTTCAGTTTCTAAAATTCAGCAGCTAACATGGTGGTTTTCCTGTTTGACTCTCTGTTTGTATGTTGTACTCCACAGGACTGACATGTTGCCTAGAGAGCACTTGTTGCATTACGAGTCATGTAGATTTTTCACTTCTTGATGCATGAATGCATGCTTCTAACTGTATAGAAAAGGTTAAGTTTTAAATCTTGTGCCTCAGCTTCCTGCCTTTGTTCAGGACAGGGTCTGTACTTTGAGCTTGGGAAATGCTCTATTTTTGGCTCAGTTACAGTGTGACACCAGTGAACAAAGATTAGCTGACTATGGTTTGAGAGGAGGTTGAAGAATGTAGTTCTGCTTGTTTCAGGACTGTAAGTTGGTGAATGCCATTTTCTATTCGTTCTGCATCAAGGAAAGATACAAAGTGTGAAAAATAAACAGCTGGAGAAACTGAGTCGAGCAGCAGGGTAAAGAAATCACTAACAATTCTGTCTGAGACCCTGTATCAGGGCGTGGTCTTAATTTGAAATCTCAGATGCTGTTTCTCCAGCTGTTTTTAGCTCCAGATTCCAGCAGCAGCATTCTCTTGCGTCCAAGATAGAAATGTCTTGTGGAAGTGTGCACCTACTGGTGCCTAATTACTGGGCCTAATATTTAAGAGTTCAGAAGTAGGACATGGATATGCTCAGCATCTAACAATAACCAGGCTAATGTGAGTGTATAACCCAATGTATATCATGGTGTCAAACCATGTAAGCCTGCAGAGAAATGTGATTGAGCTGCTGCTTGTAAGGGGAATATTGAGTTTTTCCTGAGTATTTGTTATTTGTGTAAATTTTCAACAAGTATGTCTCTCTCCTGTTGCAACTGACATTTTGCTCCTATTGCTATTCCATTTGACCAACCTTTGTTTATGATTGATACAGCCTGTCCAAAGTTTTATTATAGTTTTAAGGCTGCAGAGATGTCTGAATTAACTTGTTTGAGTGTGGATGACTTTAAGTATTACTTTTTGCAATTTCCTATCAAAATTAATTGGACCTAGCAGCTGAAAATGCACCATTATAAGCTCCGTTTTCATATGGTGGAGTATCTGCTAATAACGCCTGCTTCCTCTCCTCTGATTACACACAGTTTGCTGCACCCACCTTCCTGCCTGGTGATCAGAATCTAAAACTCTTTGATTCTCTAGGCCATTGTTACAAAACTCCCGATGCCTATTCCATTTACGGAAACAATTTCTTTAAAATGAAAATTAAAGTAGCAGTTTGATTTTAGAAATTAAAATCCAATTTACTTTTTCTAAATTGGATATCTGTGTAAAGTTCCTCTTAATTCGACCTGTGGACATTGTTTTCTGAGTAAGCAGCCCCACCTTATGGTAGGACAGGTCACTGCGACTGCTCGAGAAAAGGGCTTTCTCAATGAAAGTTTGTTAGTTTGGTGAGTAGTTCTTGTTGGATTTGCTACACTACAAAATCACTTTTCAAAAGCAACTGATTCAAAGCACTAAGTATTTTTGGCAACTAATTTCCTGGCACACTGCATTGACAAAGCAAAATTGATCTTGCATCTTGGGAAATGACAGTGCAGGAAATTTTTTTAAACCTTGGAAGAGACTTCAACAGAGTGGACAGCCAGAGTCTTTTTGTCCAGGATGGAAGTGGCTAACATATTTTAATGTTCTTTGGATGTCCACACAAAGAACAGGGGTATATGGAATGTGTTGCCAGGGGTGGTGGTAGATGCAGAAACATTAGTTGGAAGTCAAAGACCTGCAGATACTACAAAGTATTGGTTGGGGAATTCTTCTGGCCATTGCTTCTTGGTGACTTTTTGGTCCATTAGCCACATTCTGTCTGTATCTTTTTCTGCTTTGCCTATTGCAGTATCTGTCTAAATGCCACAATTGGACGCCTTTAATGTATCTTATTCACACACCTCTGGCAGCAAGTTCAACATATCAATCACTCCCTTAGATTTCCTTTGGAACTTCGTATTTGATACCCTACCGTGGTGAAGTGATTGACTATTCGTGCCTCTCATAGTCTCTCATATAATTCCGAGCACCCCTCAGCCTCCTTCACCCCAGGGTAAATGAGCCTAGCCTATCAATTCCCCCCCCCCCCCCACCAGAACTGAAGTAATCTAAGCAGCATTTGGTGAATTTCCTCAGCACTACTTTGTCTGATCCTGCTGAACATAGGTCACCTGTCACATTGCTATTAATTAGAGCAGTGGTTATACTTGAAGTGTTGCACTGTGAGATACTTCTATGTGTGCCTGATTTAATCATTATGCCTTTACTGAGAGTAGGTCAACTGTTAATGTTATGAGCCTTGGAAGTTCAGTTTGTATTAATTCACAGAGTGCACACCATGACTGTAGTCCACTAACCTGCTGAAAGCATGTGGTTTGTGATTAAACAGTGCAGGTTTTTGCTGTTGAATGAAGCAAAGTGGCAAATTTTGTATTTATTTTCTTAGTCAAAAGCCCCATGAAGATGATATGAGCAGAGGACCCAAACCAGGAGCAGTTTCAACACCAGTGAAAAGCACAGAGGAGACTTTTGCAGTTCAAGCTGTTGAAGAGCCGGTCACTCCAGTTGAAGAGAGAATGGAGAAACAAGCTCCTCCATTGCCAGGTCTGCTCATATTGATGATTGCTTTGGAAGGAGGTGATAATTTTTTAAGTGTTCGGTTGGGATAGATTCCATTAGAGTTCAGTAGGTATAACTGATTGCAAATGAGTGAACCAAAGGGCCTGGACTGTTTATCTCTGATCTAACCTGTTAATTCTGGTATCTGTCACTAAGTCAAATGCTGTTATAAAGTGGCATTAGGGTTATATTGAGAGATATACTGCATGTTTCTAAATTTGCACAACTTTTTTAGTCGCTCACCTTTAATGTTGAATAGCCTATTAAAGCACAGAGTGAGAGACTTATTTATACTGAAAAATAGTTTTCCATATGGCATTAACTTGACCTGTGTCTGCAGAGCCAAAGCCAGTGTATGCTCAACCTGGCCAGCCTGATGTGGATTTACCCGTCAGTCCATCTGCACCAATTCCAAACTCGACGCATGATGATGGAATGTTGAGGTAATTCAGCTAAGGCACATTGCCCTTTGTCAGTTTGTGCAGGCTTGGTGTAAGTTTTCTGTCCTGTGCATTGATTTGCAGCATGCTACTCCATTGGCTGCGATATGAATCCTGTTTGTGTGTATAGGATGGAGCTTTAGATCATGTTCTGTGGGGCTTTCAAATTTCAAAAACAAGTATTTAGTACAGTGTTGTTAACTGGGTAAACATTTGAAGTGAAAATTTGGGGTTTGTGCTTATCTCAATGAAAACCAATTTTGCAAGGAGGGACTGAGACCAATTTCCATACAGGAGTTAATTGTGTCCATTGTCTGCTGGATGCATTGTTATAGTAAGCTGAATTAGTTTTTTTTAAATGGAAGGCTTCTCTGATATGAGAGAGATGGAAATAGCGGTCTACAGCCGTTTGTGTGAGGCATTAACACTAATACAGAGCAAAAAGGTGTATCGTCTTTATCTGTGCCTTAGAAAATTCACAGAAAATGGAATGTGAATGTAGAAAGAACTTTTGGAAGAGAAGCTCTGAGCTTGTAACTGAAATTCAAGCATATATTTGATTTCTTTGCCTGTTATTTGGGCAGGTCTTGTCACTAGCACAGTGAGCTGTTTACTGTTTACCTCTGCTGCAACTTTACTACATGCATTTTGAATTATATTAATTTTGTATAAGATTTTGGTTTATTTGCAGTGTGATAAATGTTGTGTAGTGCACTGTGGTCTTGAGGAACAATGTTTTGATTGACATACACAAAATGCTGGAGGAACTCAGCAGGGTAGGCAGTATCTATGGAAAAGAGTACAGTCGACGTTTTGGACCGAAACCCTTTGGCAGGACTGAAGGTTGTTTCCATTTTTGTATATATGTATAGTCAGATGACAATAAGCTCAAAAACATTGGACCATTGTTTGAGATTGACCTGAATTCATTGGGTGAGGATACCTTGCATATACAATGACAGGATTTTGAATATTGCCTTCTCCAGGTGAACTTGGAGAAGAACATCTAGTTATGTGAGGAAATTGATAGTTAACTAATTCACTGGTGAAAGACCACACAGGTCATTGCTTTTTCTGTAAACAAATGTGCATGTTTTATGGGCGGAGAGTGAGTATGGTCTGTCTCACTTTGTCATCTTTTTCAGGCCGAGTATGAAGCTTGTTAAATTTAAGAAGGGTGAAAGTGTTGGACTCCGGCTGGCTGGTGGGAATGATGTGGGAATATTTGTTGCTGGAGTGCTGGAAGATAGTCCTGCAGCCAAAGAAGGTCTCGAGGAAGGAGATCAGATCCTCAGGGTGAGGCAAAATATTGTCAACAAATTTGTTTGATTGACTGTTTAATTAAGAACCAACTTAAACTAATTCCACCACTTGAAGAACACAGTAATTCCTGAGCATAAATTTTGAATACCTTGAGTATTTTGTGACATATCTTGTCAAAAGCCAACAGCAAAATTGTTCAGTGAAGTAAGGGAGAATGGTAAAAATTGTAGTTTAAACTTGCAATTCTTAATCAGAAATGCATTATTTTCAATTCAAGTAAGATGGCGGCACGTTCGATCGCAGCGGCTTCTATGGGGTCAACAAAGGGTGCTACTTTTTAAACATTTTTTTAAGTTCATAAAGATCCTGCTAGATATTAACAACTTAAAAGTACTGCAAGTCTACGGCATCTGCAAGTTGCTCGTTGGCAGAGAAACTGAAGGAGCTGGACTTGGTACAGATCATGCTGTTGATTACATCAGAGAGGATTCAGAGGAGTCAGTGTGCGAAGGAGGCGTGCAGTCTAATAATGAGTGATGGCCTTAGTTTCATATCTTGTGTTCACAAGACCCTTTTGGACATTGTTAATGTGGAATGCTGCAAATCCAGTTCACTGATTTATTGGCAGGCTGCAAGGCCTCAGTCGTAGCAAGGACTGGGCCCCAAGCTGTGGTGACACCTGTTTACAGCTGTCTAGAGAGAGGCATCAAAGCCGGTGCACTCCACCAAGGGGTGGTGTGGTACAATGTCCAAGCTGGAGTCCGTGCTGTCCCTTCAGTGTTTGTCAGCAGAAGCCAGGCTTTATTGTGGTTGACTGCAAATTTCTGTGGCATTCATGGTCTCAGGGCCTCGTGCCGCAGTGTTGCCTGTTTACAGCTGCCAGGAGAGAGGCATTGGAGCCGGTGTACTCCAGGGTGGTGGGGGGTAGTGAAGTGTCATGGCTGGAGTCAGTACTACCCCCAGTGTTTGCTTGGCAGATGATGTGCTGTGTTGCGGTCGACTGCAGATTTCTGCGGCATTCATGACTTGGGGTCTGGACTTTGTTGCTTGGCTGTATTTTACTGATATCTTGCATGTGCTTGTTATCTTGTATGTGCTATATGTGCCTTGTGCTGTGTATGACTGTTGGTATTATGTTTTGAACTTTGGCCCTGGAGTAACACTTTTCCGTTTGCTGTATTCATAGGAATTCATGTATGATTGTATGACAATCAAACTTAAATAAATTGAATCTGTTACTCGGAATAGCAACAGAAAATCTAATTCTAGATGGAATTCTGAAATTCTGTTGAAGGGAGCTGATACATCCAAGCTTTGCAAAATGGAATGCCAAAATCTGTTGGGAGTTGCGGCTAATCTTATTGTGTAACTAACATCTTTCCCCACAGGTAAATAACGTGGACTTTGCAAATATCATTCGCGAGGAAGCAGTCCTATTTCTACTTGACCTTCCAAAAGGTGAGGAGGTCACTATCCTGGCACAGCAGAAGAAAGATGGTGAGTTACTTGACTCTAGCTACAATCTGAAATACTAAAATGGTTCATTATGTAGAGATGTAGCCAGTTGTTGAAAGGGTCATGCAGATATTTAGGAATAAAAGAATAATGGATGGTGAAAATATGAAATAAAAATGGAAAATGCTGGAAGTACTCAGAAAATTTATCAATCTGTGGAGAGAGAAAAACAGTCATTACGCATTTTTGATAGAATGCTATTAATCAGACTTTTTCTGTTCCTGTCTCCATAGATTATCTTCAGCATTTTCTATTTTTATTCCTGCTGATGATAATTAGAAACTATAATTTTGATCAACATGTTGGAGGCATGAAGTACCTGAATGAACTATAGTTCCTATTACTACCGATAGTGGTCTACTCCCTGCCTTGTAATATGGCACTTTCCATCATATTCATTTGAAAATAATTCCCGTTCTAGTCTATCGACGTATTGTGGAATCTGATGTGGGCGATTCTTTCTATATCCGGACTCATTTTGACTATGAAAAGGAGTCTCCTTATGGCTTGAGCTTTAACCGAGGTGAAGTGTTCCGGGTGGTGGATACACTCTATAATGGAAAGCTGGGCTCCTGGCTTGCCATTCGAATCGGCAAAAATCATAAGGAGGTGGAGAGAGGCATCATTCCAAACAAAAACAGGTACATGATGAGAACTGTCACTCCTTTAAAATTGTGTAATGTGTTCTGTAGGATTTGGGAAATTGTTGCTGAAACCTCAATGGTTTGAACACTTCTGGTAAAATATTTAAATGGGAACCTCTGCTCAAACTAAGCTTTTGAGGGAAGACATTCCAGCACCACACTTTGCATTTGATTCTCATGAAACCTTTGCAGAATAATAGAAAATTGCTTCTACTATCTGTGAGGAGTTTGCACATGACCACGTGGATTTCTCTCAGGTGCTCTGGTTTCCTTCCACATTCTAAAGACATACGGGTTAGTAGGTTAATTGGTCACACAGTTATAATTGGTAGTGCAGCTCATTTGGCCAGAAGAGCCTGTTACTGTGCTGTATCACCAAATAAAATAAATAAAGGATACCTGAAGGAAAAAAAAAGTGCAGCACAGCTTAGTCTCTTGTTTGCTGGTTGTGATTGAATTCTCTTTGTTGTTTCAATCAGAGCTGAACAGTTGTCCAGTGTGCAGTACACACTTCCTAAAACTGCTGGTGGTGATCGGGCTGATTTCTGGCGTTTCCGTGGCCTCCGCAGCTCAAAGAGAAATCTGAGAAAAAGCAGGGAGGACCTTTCTGCTCAGCCAGTCCACACCAAGTTTCCAGCTTATGAAAGGGTCGTGCTTCGTGAAGGTAAGAATAAAAATGGGTACTCCCCCTTCCCTGTCCCTCACTTGCTCTCAGTGGTAACATTTTGACATCAAGATATCTGTGTAACTGGATCAGGTCAATCTGTAATAAGTAGAAATAATATCTAAGTTTTGCTCTTGGGAGTGGAGTAAGAATTCCTCTAAAACATGGTGGAGTACAAATTTTTTGGAGGTATTTGCACTGTGGCATAGCTGTAAGTGTCCAGCAAGGGTGTGAATGGTGTAATCTGTGCAGACACATCTTTGTTAACTTCATTTTGGAAAATTGGTTGCCTTTCATCTTTACTTGCAGTAAGCTTCTTGACTACATCAAGAGTTGAAGTTTTGGTTTTAATTATCATTGTGCTTAGTTTTCTGGGCGGGAATTAAAAGCAAAAAAATCAATACATTATGCTCAGCTTTGGGAGGAGGAGCTAATTTAAATTTCGATAGTGACAGGGCCAGGATGCTGCCACTAGGACCCACCATCACCCAGCCTGTGTGCATTGAATCAGAGATAGATCAAAGGTTCAGAGCTGTAATCACACATGTTATATAAACACTACTGACTGAATTATTGAAATGAATATACCCAAAGGCATCCCTAGACTGGAATTGTTGAAATGAATATGCTTAAAGGCATCCTGAGCCTGGAATTGATTAAATGAATATACCTGAATTCCTTCCTAGTCTGGAATTGATTAAATGAATATAACTGTACAGGCAGTCCCCGGGTTACGTACGAGTTCTGTACCTGAGTCCGTCTTTAAGTCAGATTTGTACGTAAGTACAAATGTACAAGTACATCCGGTATTATTTAGCGTCAGTTAGTCAAACGTTTGTCTTAGTATATAGTATATATTTTACCTTTCTATGCATATAAAACACTTATGTATTCCAATAATTAAATCACTACGTTGCTTAGTAATAATTGTAGCTTTCATCGGGGCAGTGCCTTTCACATGCTCTGTTATTCTCACTTTATCCGTTATCCTTTAAAATTGTTCCGATCGTTGACCGACTGTAGCCTAACGCTTTTCCAATGACAGATGGCGTTTCACCTCTTTCCAAACGCTTTATTATTTCCACTTTATTTTCAATCGAGATCACTTCCCGTCGATGGAACAGAAACACTGCGGGTGGTGGGTCCCGAGCTGCGCCAGCTCCCGAGGTCTGCTGGGTCCTAAGGATCACAGCACTGAATTCCCCGAGTCCTAAACTCCACTGCACTGAGACAGGTTAACTGGGATAATTGGGGGCTGTGCTGGGTTTGGGTATTTGATCCTCCGCAATATTCCGCTTGGGAATTTAAACTGGAGGTGGCAGTGTTTTTTTTATGAGCTCGAGTTGCGAGCTCGACATCAACCCAGCACGGATAGTACGGGAGTCACTGGATCGACATCAACCCGACATGGGAGTGGTCTGTCACTAAATCGAACTCGGGAACCTCCATTCTCCAGCCCGGCACTGATCTCACTGCGCCACCAGCCGACCGGAATGGGGGGGGGCGGGGTCAGGGTGAATCTTACTAAGAAAATTTTAAGCCAAATACAAAGTTAAACACTCAACACAGTGTCAACGGCAATGACTTAAAATGGTGGACGGCGTCACGGTCCGACTTAAAATGGCGGATGGCATTCTCTTTCCTCGGTTCGTAAGTACGAGTTGTCCGTAAGTCAGACGTTTGTAACTCGGGAACTACCTGTATTCCTCCCTGTTTGGAATTGATTAACTGAATATTCCCAAATTCCTCCCTAGTTTGGAATTGATTAAATGAATAGACCCAAAGGCCTCCTGAGCCTCGAATTGATTAAGTGAATATTCCCAAATTCCTCCCTAGTCTGGAATTGATTAAATGAATATTCCCAAATTCCTCCCTATTCTGGAATTGATTAAAGCCAAAGGCCTCCCCACTCTGCAGTTGATTAAATCAATAGATCCAAAGGCCTCCCTAGTCTGGAATTGGGCCAAAATAAGTACTGAATGATCTTTTATCTACATACCTTTGGTTTAATTTTGATCAATTGGCCTGATCTTTCTGAAGATGTCTTATCTGTTAAGTTACATATCGATTAGTCCTATATCTCCTCATACTTAGTGCACAGGATTTGGTCTTTGGTCCTAACTTGCCAAAACTGATCCGAAAAGTTTTTTGAAGTAAAGTGTAGATTTTTTAAACATTTGTCTTGATAGTATACTGTTATTAACTGCTTGCATTGTCTTTTTTAAAGCTGGGTTCCTGAGGCCAGTGGTAATTTTCGGACCCCTTGCTGATATTGCTCGAGAGAAGCTTGCTAGAGAGGAGCCAGATTTGTATGAAATTGCAAGTAAGAGTTTATTTTCTTCGGCAGTGTTTCTGGGTCATGATGCATGTGGGAAGATGTCACAGAAGGTACAATTGCTGTCGTCATCACAGCAGAGCATAACTGATGTCATGGCATGATTTGCATTCAGTTCTCTGCCTGTGTCAGCAGCAGAGTCACTTGTACAGCACAGGCCATGTCTGTGGCAACCTTTCTGTCCATCAATAGTAATCCCCTTTATCTGAACGATTCCGTCTCTTTCTGTGCCTATTGAAGTGTCTTTCTGGTATGTATCTCCTAAACCTAGTGATTATATCTGATTCCACAGCAAATTCCACTTTGTTTTTTAAAAATAACTTGACTTTCACATTTCTTTTATACCTCTGTCTTGTCATCTTAAACTTGCATCCGCTTGCTTTTGATAACACTTTAATGAGGAAAAAGCATTCCATCAACAAAATCTCTGCCTCACTCCTCCTCCTCTTGTTCTGAAGGAAACAGCCCAGCCTATCCAATTTCTCTCCGTAACTACAGTCCTCTAATCCAGGCAATCTCATAATGAATCTTCTCAGTACTCTCTCCGTTGCAGCCACATCTTTCCTTTAGTATGGCGACCAGAACTGCACACAAACTCCAAGTGGGACTTAACCATTGTTTTGTAAAGTTGCAGTGTATTATTCTAGCTTGTATCATGTGAAGACAAGCTTACCATATACTGCTGTCTCCATCCTGTCCACTTGTGTTGCCATTTTGACCCCTAGATCTCTCTGTTCATCAACTTTCCTTAGTGCCCTACAATTTACTTTTTTTACTTCTCAAAATACATCTTGCACTTGTCAAGCTTAAATTCTACCTGCCATTACTCCATCCAATTTTCCATTTGATCTATATCCTGCTCTACCCGTAAGACATAGAAGTACAATTTGGCCATTTGCCCATTGAATCTGTTCTGCTATTTGATCATGACTGATAGCCTTGGAAAAACTTCCTGTCTGTTCATACTACCAGCATTCATGCATTACATACATTTAAGAACATAAGAAATAGGAACAGGAGCAGGCCATGCGGCCCATCGAGCCTGCCCCGCCATTCAATAAGATCATGGCTGATCTGTCTGTAAACTCAGCTCCATCTACCTGCCTTTCACCCATAACCCTTAATTCCCCTACTATGTAAACATCTATCTAACTGTATCTTAAATATATTTAGTGAAGAAGCCTCAGCTGCTTCCCTGGGCAGAGAATTATACAGATTCACCACTCTGTGAGCAGAATCATCTGCAGCTTAATGTTAAAAAGACTAAGGAGCTGGTTGTGGGCCTGAGGAGGGCTAAGGCACCGGTGACCCCTGTTTCCATCCAAGGAGTCAGTGTGGACGACATGGTGGTGGATTACAAATACCTGGGGATACGAATTGACAATAAACTGGACTGGTCAAAGAACACTGAGGCTGTCTACAAGAAGAGTCAGAGCCGTCTCTATTTCCTGAGGAGACTGAGGTCCTTTAACATCTGCCGGACTATGCTGAGGATGTTCTACGAGTCTGTGGTGGCCAGTGCTATCATGTTTGCTGTTGTGTGTTGGGGCAGCAGGCTGAGGGTAGCAGGCACCAACAGAATCAACAGACTCATTCGTAAGGCCAGTGATGTTGTGGGGGTGGAACTGGACTCTCTGACAGTGGTGTCTAAAAAGAGGATGCTGTCCAAGTTGCATGCCATCTTGGACAATGTCTCCCATCCACTCCATAATGTACTGGTTAGGCACAGGAGTACGTTCAGCCAGAGACTCATTCCACCAAGATGCAACACTCATTCCTGCCTGTGGTCATCAAACTTTACAACTCCTCCCTCGGAGTGTCAGACACCCTGAGCCAATAGGCTGGTCCTGGACTTATTTCCACTTGGAATAAATTACTTATTATTTAATTATTTATGGTTATATTGCTATATTTCTACACTATTCTTGGTTGGTGCGACTGTAACGAAACCCAATTTCCCTCGGGATCAATAAAGTATGTCTGTCTGTCTCTGGGAAAATCAGTTTCTCCTCTTCTTTGTTTTAGATCTTCTCTCCTGAATCTTGAGGCAATGTCCCTTAGTTCTAGTCTCACCTACCAATAGAAACAACTTTCCTACTTCTATCTTATCTATTCCTTTCAAAATTTTTTATGTTTCTGTAAGATCCCTCTCATTCTTTTGAATTCCAGAGAGTATAGTCCCAGGCGACTCAATCTCTCCTCATAGGTTAACCCCTTCATCTCCAATTTATTAGTTGTTCCTTCCACATTCAACAAACAATAAAGGTCCTTGTACGGATCCCTGTGATACACAACTTATCACAGATGTCTTGCCAGAAAAATCTCCTCTACCACTATTGTACCTTCTGCCTCCCATCACCAAGCTACTGGGAAATCCTTCTGGAAAAAAATCCTTCATGATCTGAAAGATTTTTACTCCTGATGTATGTGAAGGATGTAAGAAATAAAGTCAATTCAATTCAATTAAATTTACATTTAAAATCAGGACAGTTACTGCCCTCCGTTTAGGTGAAACTGGACAACACAATATTCTGCACATTCATGTTCAAGTGGACTGAGCTCCTAAATCATAAATGAGAAAATCTGCAGATGCTGGAAATCTGAGCAACACACACAAAATGCTGCCTGGCCTGCTGAGTTCCTCCAGCATTTTGTGTGCGTTGCTCTGAGCTCAGACATGCTTATAAAACGAGAACATGCTGGAAGCACTCAACAGGTCAGGTAGTATCTATGGAAAGAGAGAGAGTTAATGTTTCAAGCCAAAGACCCTTGGAACACTTTGAATCTTAGCCAGGAAATTCTTGGTGTTTTATCTTCGTGTTCCTTATGTGCATTTTTTATACCAAAATCAGCTTTCAATTTGTACCGAGAGTTTGAAATAGGGTTGTTTTGGGAATCATTTGTGTAGAGTAGCGCCTAGGAAGAGGATGGATGGATGGGAAAGCTACATTGAGGTTAGGATTAGATGTATTTGTTGGAAAAAGTATGTGAACCTGTGCTTTTGGTAACTGGTGTGATACCCTTGTACAGCAATAACTTCAACCAAACATTTCCGGTAACGTTTGATCAGTCCAGCACATTAGACCATTTCTCCTTACAACATTGCTTCAACTCTGGGATGTGGGTGATCTTCCTTGCATGAACTTCTGGCTTCAGGTCCTTACACAGCATTTCTATAGGATTAAGGTCAGGACTTTGACTTGGCCATTCCAAAACACGAATTTTCTTCTTTTTTAAACCATTCTATTTTGAATTGTTCTTGTCTTTCAGATCATAGTCTTGTTGCATTATCCAACTTCTATTAAGCTTCAGGTGACAGACTGCTAGCCTGACATTCTCCTGTAAAATGTCTTGATACAATTTCAGAATTCATTTCCCTCAACGAATGTAAGCTGTCCAGGCCACAAGGCAGCAAAGCAGCTCCAAACCATGCTTCACAGTTAGGATAAGGTTTTGGTGTTGGTGTGTGTCCCCTTTTTCCTTCCTCCGAATGTGCATTTGGTGTTGGTGTGTGTCCCCTTTTTCCTTCCTCCGAATGTGCATTTCTGCCAAAAAGTTCAACTTTTGTCTCATCTGTCCTCAGTGCATTGTTCCAGAAGTGTTGTACAACATCCAAGTAGTCCTTCGCAAACTTGAGATGTGCAGCAATGGTTTTTTTTGAGAGCAGTGTACTTCCATGAACACCATTCTTGTCCGGTATTTTTCTTACAGTGGACACATGAACGGAGACGTTAGCAAATTCTAGAGATTTCTGCAGATCTTTTGCTGCTTGTTACCTTTGGGTTCTTTTTCATCTCCTTCAGCATTGCGCGTTGTGAATGTTCAACTGTCAACTTTACAGGATGCCCACTCCTAGGGAGAGTAGCAAAAGTACTAAATTTTCTCCCCTTGTAGACAGTTTCTCTTACTGTGGACTGATGAACACTCAGGTCTTTCAGAAATACTTTTGTAGCCTTTTCCAGCTTCATGCATCTTTGCAACTCTTCTTCTAAGATCCTCTGAAAGTTGTTTTGATCAAGGCATAGTGCACATAAACAGATTTCTTGAAGAACAGGCTTTGTTAGTAACCTGACTTTGTGTCTTTTTTATTGGGCAGGGCACCTCTGCAACTCGCACCTCCAATCTCATCTCATTGATTGGAACACTTAACTCCAAACAACTTTTCTAGAAGGCATTACCCCAGATGTTCAAATACTTTTTCCAACAAATACATATAATATTGGATCACTTTTCTAAATAAATAAATGAATAAGTATAATGTTTTGTGTTATTTTTTAAATTGGGTTTCCTTTATCTAATTTTAGAATTTCCATGAAGATCTGATCACATTGTAGGTCATATTTATGCAGAAACAGAGAAAGCTTTATAGGTTTCCCAAACTTTCTAGCACCACTGTATAGAGGATTTAATGAGCTCTGGCTGGTAAGTACAGGGGTAGGCATGATGGAGACAGCTGTGAACAACCAGAAGTGGGTTGTGATTGGTTCGTGTGAGGTGGCTCAGGTAGGGTTGCAATCTGGGGGAGCTGTGACCTGGCTGGGGTGGGTGGATGTGGGTAATGGAGGAGCCATGGCCAACCAGTCCCCCTGCAGAACTTGTCCTTGCACTGATAAATTTTGAACTTATTCAATAACTAAACACAAAGTGCACTGCAGATGCTGTGGTCAAAGTAAGACGTACAAAAAAGCTGGATGAACTCAGCAGGTTGGGCAGCATCCGTTGAAAGGAGCAGTCAACGTTTTGGGTCGAGACCCTTCGTCAGGACTAAAGGAGGAGGGGGCAGGGGCCCTATAAAGAAGGTGAGGGGAGGGTGGAAAACCAATCAGAGGAAAGATTAAGGGGTGGGGGAGGGGAAGCAGGGAGGGGATAGGCAGGAGAGGTGAAGAAGGAATCTAAGGGGAAAGCACTATGGGTAGTAGAAGAAGGTAGAGTCATGAGAGGTGATAGGCAGCTAGAAGAGGAGACAGAGTGAAGGTGGGATGGGGGAAGGGAGAGGGAGGGAATTACTGGAAGTTGGAGAATTCGATGTCAAGCACCTACAACAGACAGGATCTCCCGGTTGCCACTCACTTCAACTCTCCTTCACATTCCCATTCGGATATGTCCATAGATGGCCTCCTCTACTGCCATGATGAGGCCAAATTTCGGTTGGAGGAACAACATCTCATCTACCGTCTGGGTAGTCTCCAGCCCCTTGGTATGAACATCGAATTCTCCAACTTCCGGTAATTCCCTCCCTCTCCCTTCCCCCATCCCACCTTCACTCTGTCTCCTCTTCTAGCTGCCTATCACCTCTCATGACTCTGCCTTCTTCTACTACCCATAGTGCTTTCCCCTTAGATTCCTTCTTCACCTCTCCTGCCTATCCCCTCCCTGCTTCCCCTCTCCCACCCCTTGATCTTTCCTCTGATTGGTTTTCCACCCTCCCCCCACCTTCTTTATAGGGCCCCTGCCCCCTCCTTCTTTAGTCCTGACAAAAGGTCTCGACCCAAAACATTGACTGCTCCTTTCAACGGATGCTGCCCGACCTGCTGAGTTCGTCCAGCTTTTTTGTACGTCTTGATTGACTCAATAACTTAGTTATTTTTTGATGATGCTCATTTCATTGACCAAACAATACTCAGAGAGCAAAGAAATAGTGAATTAATTATTGGACAGTCTATTTTTTCTCCGAATTTATTCTGAATTGGGAGTGTGCATCACTGGAACTCCTTGGCAATTGAGACAAAATTCAATCTTTGTTTTAAATGGCTACCTACTTAAATGTTTTCTTCTATCTTAGAGAGTGAGCCGAGAGATGCTGGCACTGATCAACGCAGTTCTGGGATTATTCGACTGCACACAATCAAGCAAGTTATTGATAGAGTAAGATTCTTTCTGTCAGTACTGTTAAAGCATTGTGTAAAGTTGATTGCATATTTACAACTGCCTTTCTGCCATTTTAGGATAAGCATGCCGTGCTAGACATTACTCCAAATGCAGTGGATCGGTTGAATTATGCACAGTGGTACCCAATTGTAATTTTTCTAAATCCTGATTCCAAGCAAGGAGTTAAAACAATGCGACAAAGACTCTACCCTGAATCTCGAAAAAGTGCTCGGAAGTTGTTTGAACGTGCCATGAAACTGCGTAAGAACAATCATCATCTGTTCACGTGTGAGTATCACCGATGCTGACTGGAATGACTCGTCTATAAAGCTGAACACGTGTTTTGTGCAAATTACAGTAAGGATACCTTTAGCTGGTTAATACCTGACAAAGACCTGACATGAATGGTTTACAAGTTGAGAGGTTCTTGCACGCCAAGTATAAAGATAAGTTAGAATATCAACAGCAGAATTTTGTGTCAGCTCTGATTCACAGAGAATGCAGAATGGGAGGTTACCTGGAGGTATTGGAGATGTGGATAAGGGTTTCTCTGCAACATTTGTTAATGCAGTGAGAGATGTATAGGGATTTTAGCAAGGCATTTGATAGGGTACCCCATGCAAGGCTTATTGAGAAAGTAAGGAGGCATGGGATCCAAGGGGACATTGCTTTGTGAATCCTGAACTGGCTTGCCCACAGAAGGCAAAGAGTTGTTGTAGATGGGTCATATTCTGCATGGAGGTCGGTCACCAGTGGAGTGCCTCAGGGATCTGTTCTGGGACCTTTACTCTTCATGATTTTTATAAATGACCTGGATGAGGAAATGGAGGGATGGGTTAGTAAGTCTGCTGATGACACAAAGGTTGGAGGTGCTGTGGATAGTGTGGAGGGCTGTCAGAGGTTACAGCGGGACATTGATAGGATGCAAAACCGGGCTGAGAAGTGGCAGATGAAGTTCAACCCAGGTAAGTGTCAAGTGGTTCATTTTGGTAGGTCAAATATGATGGCAGAATATAGTATTAATGGTAAGACTCTTGGCAGTGTGGAGGATCAGCGGGATCTTAGGGTCTGAGTCCATAGGATGCTCAAAGCAGATGCGCAGGTTGACTCTGGTTAAGAAGGCGTATGGTGTATTGGCTTTCATCAATCGTGGGATTGAGTTTAGGAGCCGAGAGGTAATGTTGAAGCCAGGTAGGACCCTGGTGTTATGGTCCGGTCTGGAGCCTGCATTCCGGGTCTTGATCCAGTCCACGGACTCCGGGTCTTGTAGCCGTCCCTCCTTTTGCACTTGAGCCCAATTAGTCACACCTGTGGATCATCGTGGCTTGTTGGGGCTCAAGGAGACGCACCTGATGCCCATCGGCTGGCAGTGTGTATAGGAGGCTCTGGGGATTGGGGGTTGTCCTGCCTATCCTGTTCCTCCGGTTGCCCTGACTTGGAGTTCCCCTCGTTAAAGACGAGTTCTTCAAGTAAGTCTGGCAGTCACCCTGGACCTAGTTCCCTTCCTATCCCTTGCCTCTGTCGAGCAAGCTTGGCCGGACTACAGTTGCCCGTTGGGGGACTCTGCCCCTTTCCATCCCTCGCTGCCGACGGGTTGTGCCTCGCTACCTACCCAGGTGTCCCGTGAACTGCCCAGGCCCCCGTGTTCCTGCCTGGGAGGTCAGGGCCCTGCCCAGGAGTTATGCAGCCCGCCCAGTGAACTGCTAGACCCTGCCTGAACTCCGAGATCCTGCCTTGCCTGAACTCTGGGATCCTGCCTTGCCTGAACTCCGGGATCCTGCCTTGCCTGAAATCCGGGATCCTGCCTTGCTTGAACTCCGGGATCCTGCCTTGCCTGAACTCCGGGATCCTGCCTTGCCTGAACTCCGGGATCCTGCCTTGCCTGAACTCCGGGATCCTGCCTTGCCTGAACTCCGGGATCCTGCCTTGCCTGAACTCCGGGATCCTGCCTTGCCTGAACTCCGGGATCCTGCCTTGCCTGAACTCCGGGATCCTGCCTTGCCTGAATTCTGAGACTCTCCCGGAACCCCAGAATCACCTTGAACGTCATGTCCCTCACGCACACCACGGTCACCACATCTATCATTGAATTGTTCCCGTCCTGCCCCTAGTACTTCAGTGCCTGCGTCCTGCAATTGGGTCCAGCCTCCTGTCCCCTCCTGGTCAGACCCCACTTGGAGTACTGTGCTCAGTTCTGGTAGCCTCACTACAGGAAGGATGTGGAAGTCATAGAAAGGGTGCAGAGGAGATTTACAAGGATGTTGCCTGGATTGGAGAGCATGCCTTGTGAGAATAGGTTGAGTGAACTTGGCCTTTTCTCCTTGGAGCGACGGAGGATGAGAGGTGACCGGATATAAGTGTATAAGATGATTTGAGGCATTGATCGTGTGGATAGTCTGAGGCTTTTTCCCAGGGCTGAAATGGTTGCTACCAGAGGACACAGGTTTAAGGTGCTGGGGAGTAGGTACAGAGGAGATGTCAGGGTTAAGTTTTTTACTCAGAGTGGTGAGTGCGTGGAATGGGCTGCCGGCAACCGTGGTGGATGCGGATACAGTGGGGTCTTTTAAGAGGCTTTTGGATAGGTGCAGAGTTTAATAAAATAGAGGGCTATAGGTAAGCCTAGTAATTTCTAAGGTAGGGGCATGTTCGGCACAACTTTGAGGGCTGAAGAGCCTGTATTGTGCTGTAGGTTTTCTGTGTTTCTGTGAGTGGAGATAATAAAATAGTTTATGAAACTTGTGGTTAAATGGAATGCAAACATAATATGTGCATCAGAAAATGGCCAGGAATAAGTTAGTGTGTGTGGGCAAAGCTTAACAGCCTTTTTTTGATAACTGAACATAATTTCTACCCATCTAAAATGGAATGTGGTTGATTGTTGTGACATTGGAAAGTCATCAAGAGAAGAGGTGATGAGGTAGAGTTGGATTTGCTCAATGGGCAGGTAGAGAGGAACATGTGTTTTTAAAGTTCAAAGTAAATCTGTTTTCAAAGTACATACATGTCACCATATACAACCCTGAGATTCATTTTCTTGTAGGCATACTCAATAAGCCTCAATAGCTGTAATAGAATCTATGAAATACCTTACCAACCGAGCAGACAACAGTGTGCAAAAGACAACAAACTGGTGCAAATTCAAAACGAAGAAAAAAGAGATAATATAATAATACTAAAGAATAAGCAATAAATATCAGAACATGAAATGAAGAGTCCTTGAAAGTGAGTCCATAGTTTGTAGGAACAGTTCAGTGATGGAGTGAGTGAAGTTATCCTCTCTGGTTCAAGAGCCTGATGGTTGAGGAGTAATAATTGTTCCTGAACCTCGTGGTGTGAGTCTTGAGGCTGCTGTACCTCCTTCCTGAAGGCAGCAGAGAGACGAGAGCATGTCCTGATTGATGGGGTCCCTGATGATGAGAAATGGGGTGAGGAAACAAACAGACAGGGTCCAGAATCTTGAAATAAATGTAACTAATCACAACGCACACAAAATTCTCGGCCAGCTCAGTAGATTGCGTAGCATTTATGGAGAAGATAAAATAGTCTCTAGTGCCTTTAACACCATCCAGCCCAAGATCTTAAGGCACAAGCTAACAGAGATGGGAGTAGACTCTCACATGGTGGATTGGATAGTGGACTACTTGACAGATAGACCTCAGTATGTGCGGTTGGGAGACTGTAGGTCTGACACGGTGGTCAGCAGCACAGGAGCGCCGCAGGGGACCGTGCTCTCTCCGGTCCTGTTCACCCTGTACACATCAGACTTCCAATATAACTCGGAGTCCTGCCATGTGCAGAAGTTCGCTGACGACACGGCCATAGTGGGGTGTGTCAGGAATGGACAGGAGGAAGAGTATAGGAAACTGATACAGGACTTTGTGATATGGTGCAACTCAAACTACCTGCGTCTCAATATCACCAAGACCAAGGAGATGGTGGTGGACTTTAGGAGATCTAGGCCTCATATGGAGCCAGTGATCATTAATGGAGAATGTGTGGAGCAGGTTAAGACCTACAAGTATCTGGGAGTACAGTTAGACGAGAAGCTAGACTGGACTACCAACACAGATGCCTTGTGCAGGAAGGCACAGAGTCGACTGTACTTCCTTAGAAGGTTGGCGTCATTCAATGTCTGTAGTGAGATGCTGAAGATGTTCTATAGGTCAGTTGTGGAGAGCGCCCTCTTCTTTGTGGTGGCGTGTTGGGGAGGCAGCATTAAGAAGAGGGACGCCTCACGTCTTAATAAGCTGGTAAGGAAGGCGGGCTCTGTCGTGGGCAAAGTACTGGAGAGTATAACATCGGTAGCAGAGCGAAGGGCGCTGAGTAGGCTACGGTCAATTATGGAAAACCCTGAACATCCTCTACATAGCACCATCCAGAGACAGAGAAGCAGTTTCAGCGACAGGTTGCTATCGATGCAATGCTCCTCAGACAGGATGAAGAGATCAATACTCCCCAGTGCCATTCGGCTTTACAATTCAACCGCCAGGAGTAAGATATGTTAAAGTGCCGGGTTTGGGACTCAATGTATTTAAGTAAACTACTTAAGAACTTTTTAAAAGCTATTATTAATGCTTTTTGAGAGGGTGATTTTAGATGCATATCATATTTTTACTGAGTTAAGTATTGTATGTAATTAGTTTTGCTACAATAAGTGTATGGGACATTGGAAAAAATGTTGAATTTCCCCATGGGGATGAATAAAGTATCTATCTATCTATCTAGTCAACATTTTGGGGCAAGAACCTTCATTAGGGCCTCTGATGAAGGGTCTTGGCCCAAAACGTTGACTGTTTTTTCATTTCCATAGCTGTTGCGTGACTTACAGGCTCCAGCAATTTGTGTATTTCCAGCATAAGCAGGATTTTGTATAGAATAGAAAACCTACAGCACAATACAGGCCTTTCGGCCCACAAAGTTGTGCCGAATGTGTCCCTACCTTAGAAATTACTAGGCTTACCTATAGCCCTTTATCTTACTAAGCTCCATGTACCTATCTAAAAGTCTCTTGAAAGACCCTATCGTATCCGCCTGTACCACAGTTGCTGGCAGCCTATTCCATGCACTCACCAATCTCTTGAGTAAAAAACTTACCCCTGACTTCTCCTCTGTACCTACTCCCCAGCACCTTAAACCTGTGTCCTCTTGTGGCAACCATTTCAGCCCTGGGAAAAAGCCTCTGACTATCCACACGATCAATGCCTCAAATCATCGTATACACCTCCATCAGGTCACCTGTCATCCTCTGTTGCTCCAAGGAGAAAAGGCTGAATTCACTCAACCTATTCTCATAAGGCATGCTCCCAATTCCTGGCAACATCCTTGTAAATCTCCTCTGCACCCTTTCTATGGCTTCCACATCCTTCCGGTAGTGAGGTGACCAGAACTGAGCACAGTACTCCAAGTGGGGTCTGACCAGGGTCCTACATAGCTGCAACATTACCTCTCGGCTCCTAAATTCAGTTCCATAATTGATGAAGGCCAATTTACCATACGCCTTCTTAACCACAGAGTCAACCTGCGCAGCAGCTTTGAGTGTTCTATGGACTCAGACCCTAAGAACCCTCTGATCCTCCATGCTGCCAAGAGTCTTACCATTAATACTATATTCTGCTATCATATTTGACCTACCAAAATGAACCACTTCACACTTATCTGGGTTGAACTCCATCTGCCACTTCTCAGCCCGGTTTTGCATAATATCAACGTCCCGCTGTAACCTCTGACAGCCCTCCACACTATCCACAGCACCTCTAACCTTTGTGTCATCAGCAGACTTACTTACCCATCCCTCCATTTCCTCATCCAGGTCATTTATAAAAATCGTGAAGAGTAAGGGTCCCAGATCAGATCCCTGAGGCACTCCACTGGTGACTGACCTCCATGCAGAATATGACTCGTCTATAACCACTCTTTACCTTCTGTGGGCAAGCCAGTTCAGGATCCACAAAGCAATGTTCCCTTGGATCCCATGCCTCCTTACTTTCACAATAAGCCTTTCATGGGGTACCTAATCAAATGCCTTGCTAAAATCCATATACACTACATCTACTGCTCTCCTTCATCAATGTGTTTAGTCACATCCTCAAAAAAATTCAATCAGGTTCATAAAGCACGACCTTCCCTTGACAAAGCCATGCTGTGACTACTCCTCATCATATTATATCTCTCCAAATGTACAAACCCCATTTCCAGAAAAGTTGGGATATTTTCCAAAATGCAATAAAAACAAAAATCTGTGATATGTTAATTCACGTGAACCGTTATTTAACTGACAAAAGTACAAAGAAAAGATTTTCAATAGTTTTACTGACCAACTTAATTGTATTTTGTAAATATACACAAATTTAGAATTTGATGGCTGCAACACACTCAACAAAAGTTGGGACAGAGGCATGTATATCATTGTGTTACATCACCTTTCCTTTTAATAACACTTTTTAATCGTTTTGGAACTGAGAATACTAATTGTAGTAGATTTTCAATTGGAAATTTTGTCCATTCTTGCTTGATATAAGACTTCAGCTGCTCAACAGTCTGTGGTCTCTGTTGTCTGATTCTCCTCTTCATGATGCGCCATACATTTTCAATAGGAGATAGATCTGGACTGGCAGCAGGCCAGTCAAGCACATTGCACTCTGTGTCTACAAAGCCACGCTGTTGTAGCCCGTGCAGATTGTGGTCTGGCATTGTCCTGCTGAAATAAGCATGGACGTCCCGGGAAGAGATGTCACCTTGATGGCAACATATGTCTCTCTAAAATCCTAATATACGCCTCAGAATCAATGGTACCTTCACAACTCACCCATGCCGTGGGCACTGATGCACCCCCATACCATCACAGATGATGGCTTTTGCACCTTTCGCTGATAACAATCAGGATGGTCGTTTTCATCTTTGGCACGGAGAACTCAATGCCCGTTTTTTCCGAAAACTAGCTGAAATGTGGACTCATCTGATCACAGCACACGGTTCCACAGTCTTTCGGTCCATCTGAGATGAGCTCGGGCCCAGAGAACTCGCCGGCGTTTCTGCATAGAGTTGATGTATGGCTTCCTCCTTGCGTATAACAGTTTGAAGTTGTATTTCTGGATGCAGCGACGGACTGTGTTAAGTGACAATGGTTTTCCGAAGTACTCCCGAGCCCAGGTGGCTATAATTGTCACAGTAGCATGACGGTTTCTTAGGCAGTGCTGCCTGAGGGCTTGAAGATCACGCGCATTCCACAGTGATTTCCGACCTTGCCCTTTAGGTACTGAGATGTCTCTGAATTCGCTGAATCTTTTCACAATATTATGTACTGTAGATGTTGAAAGACCTAAATTCTCTGCAATCTTGCGTTGGGAAATGTTCCTTTTGAACTGACTAACAATTCTCTCACGAATTTTTGCACAAAGGGGTGAGCCACGACCCATCCTTGCTTGCAGAGACTGAGCCTTTGATGGACACTACTTTTATACCCAGTCATGATACCTCACCTGCTACCAATTAGCCTGCTTAATGTGGAGTCTTCCAAACTGGTGTTACTTGAATATTCTGTGCACTTTTCAATCTTATTTTAACTCTGTCCCAACTTTTGTTGAGTTAGTACCTGTCACACTCAGCCATCAAATTCTAAATTTGTGTATATTTACATTAGAACCCAATTACATTAGAACCCAAAAAGCACTCAAACAGAAGTACTTATTTTCAAGGGGTACAGCCACAGGGGTACTCTCTAGTACCTGACTCTTCCCCTTCCCCCACCTGACTGTGACCCACTTGTCTGTCTCCCGTGGCCCCGGTGTGACCACCTGCCTGTAACTCTTCACTATCACCTTCTCGCTCTCCCTGACGAGGCGAAGGTCATTGAGCTGCATCTCCAGTTCACTAACTCGGTCCCTCAGGAGGTGCAGCTCGACACACTGGGTGTAGATATGGCCTTCTGGGAGGCTGAAAGACTCCAGGCCCCCCCCACATCTGACACCAAGCACAGAAAACTGGCCTCACGCACATACTACCTCCTTTCCTGTATAAGGGATACAGTATACTGTAACAGGGATGGATGGTTTGGAGTTTGTAAAATGTATGCAGGATAGTTTTTTGCAGCAATACATAGAAGTACCGACTAGAGAAGGGGCAGTGTTGGATCTCCTGTTAGGGAATGAAATAGGTCAGGTGACAGAGGTATGTGTTGGGGAGCACTTCGGGTCCAGTGATCACAATGCCATTAGTTTCAATATAATTATGGAGAAGGACTGAACCCAGGGTTGAGATTTTTGATTGGAGAAAGGCTAACTTTGAGGAGATGCGAAAGGATTTAGAAGGAGTGGATTGGGACAATTTGTTTTATGGGAAGGATGTAATAGAGAAATGGAGGTAATTTAAAGGTGAAATTTATGTTCCTGTTAGGTTGAAAGGAAAGATTAAAAGTTTGAGAGAGCCATGGTTTTCAAGGGATATTGGAAACTTGCTAGGAAAAAGAGAGAGATCTACAATAAATATAGGCAGCATGGAGTAAATGAGGTGCTCGAGGAATATAAAGAATGTAGGAAGAATCTTAAGAAAAATTAGAAAAGCTAAAAGAAGATACAAGGTTGCTTTGGCAAGTAAGGTGAAAATAAATCGGAAAGGTTTCTACAGTTATATTAATAGCAAAAGAATAGTGAGGGATAAAACTGATCCCTTAGAGAATCAGAGTGGACAGCTATATGTGGAGCCGAAAGAGATGGGGGAGATTTTGAATGATTTCTTTTCTTCGGTATTCACTAAGGAGGAGGATATTGAATTGTGTAAGGTAAGGGAAACAAGTAGGAAACTATGACGATTAAAGAGGAGGAAGTACTGACACTTTTAAGGAATATAAAAATAGATAAATCTCTAGATCCTGACAGGATATTCCCTAGGACCTTGAGGGAAGTTAGTGTAGAAATAGCAGGGGCTCTGACAGAAATATTTCAAATGTCATTAGAAATGGGGATGGTGCTGGAGGATTGGCGTATTGCTCATGTGGTTCCATTGTTTAAAAAGGGTTCTAAGAGTAAACCTAGCAATTATAGGCCTGTCAGTTTGACGTCAGTGGTGGGTAAATTAATGAAAGGTATTCTTAGAGATGGTGTATATAATTACCTGGAAAGACAAGGTCTGATTAGGAACAGTCAACATGGATTTGTGTGTGGAAGGTCATGTTTGACAAATCTATTGAATTTTTTGAAGAGGTTACAAGGAAAGTTGATGAGGTTAAAGCAATGGATGTTGTCTATATGGACTTCAGTAAGGCCTTTGACAAGGTTCCGCACAGAAGGTTAGTTAGGAAGGTTCAATGGTTAGGTATTAATATTGAAGTAGTAAAATGGATTCAACAGTGGCTGGATGGGAGATACCAGAGAGTAGTGGTGGATAACTGTTTGTCAGGTTGGAGGCCGGTGACTAGTGATGTGCCTCAGGGATCTGTACTGGGTCCAATGTTGTTTGTCATTTACATTAATGATCTGGATGATGGGGTGGTAAATTGGATTACTAAGTATGCAGATGATACTAAGGTAGGTAGCGTTGTGGATAATGAAGTAGGTTTTCAAAGCTTGCAGAGAGATTTAGGCCAGTTAGAAGAATGGGCTGAACGATGGCAGATGGAGTTTAATGCTGATAAGTGTGAGGTGCTACATTTTGGTAGGAATAATCCAAATAGGATATACATGGTAAATGGTAGGGCATTGAAGAATGCAGTAAAACAGAGTGATCTAGGAATAATGGTGCATAGTTCCCTGAAGGTGGAATCTCATGTGGATAGGGTGGTGAAGAAAGCTTTTGGTATGCTGGCCTTTATAAATCAGAGCATTGAATATAGGAGTTGGGATGTAATGTTAAAATTGTACAAGGCATTGGTAAGGCCGAATTTGGAGTATTGTGTACAGTTCTGGTCACCGAATTATAGGAAAGATGTCAACAAAATAGAGAGAGTACAGAGAAGATTTACTAGAATGTTATCTGGGTTTCAGCACCTAAGTTACAGGGAAAGGTTGAACAAGTTAGGTCTTTATTCTTTGGAGCGTAGAAGGTTGAGGGGGACTTTTGATAGAGGTATTTAAAATTATGAGGGGGATAGAGTTGACGTGGATAGGCTTTTTCCATTGAGAGTAGGGGAGATTCAAACAAGAGGACATGAGTTGAGAGGGGGCAAAAGTTTAAGGGTAACACGAGGGGGGATTTCTTTACTCAGAGAGTGGTAGCTGTGTGGAATGAGCTTCCAGTAGAAGTGGTAGAGGCAGGTTCGGTATTGTCATTTAAAGTAAAATTGGATAGGTATATGGACAAGAAAGGAATGGAGGGTTATGGGCTGAGTGCGGGCCAGTGGGACTAGGTGAGAGTAAGCGTTCGGCATGGACTAAAAGGGCCGAGATGGCCTGTTTCTGTGCTGTAATTGTTATATGGTTATATGGTTTCCGCAACTAACATAGGTAAACCTACCTCACCTCGTCCCATTACTGCCTAAGCCCATTGAGCCAAAGCCCTACCACTCTGCTGCCTCTCACTCCGCTGCCTGCTGGATAGGGTGGTCTTTTTAAACCTTTCCCGGTCTACTGGCTGACGTCATATGCCTACGCAGTCTCGCCTCTCTTTTACCCCAAATAGTAAAAAACTGCCTTCGCTCCAAAAAATCAGCTGTTCACTCGCAGCCTTCTTGCTCCAAATTAAAAACCACTGAAGATTCCTTGTCTTTTTAAACCTTGTGTTGATTATCTTGTTGATAATCAGAGAACAGACTCTTAGGTTTTGGTGCATTGTCACTCCTTGCATGTCAGATGAAGAGGTCGCTGTCTGTCTTAACATTGTGCCTTTTCTTTCATTTTAGCCAAGGTCATTTGATCCCCTTCATAATTGGGCTTGTATTTGTGTTTCACTGTGATTTTGTAGGATTCTGTGTGAGGGAGGTTCCCAGAGTGTATAGTTTGAACTTCTTTATAAATAAATTATTAGTGGTCTGTTTTTCAAAGTGCTGGGGGTCAAATTGGGCATTGTGTTGCTGTGTCTTTTTGTTTTTCAGAATTTAGTCACTTGGGAAGATCTGAAGGGCATAGTGAGTGCACGTTACAGCAGGAGAAAGTTCATTGTACATTCTAATGCCACAGCATCCAAGCTCTGGCTTCATTGTGTAGGAAGTGTCTGTGCAATGTAACTTTGAGCACAAAAAGGGCTGTTAGAGAAAAAAGAAGCCAATAATGTTTTCTGACTTCTTTTCCAGCTATCATCAATTTAAATTCAATGAATGATGGCTGGTATGGAGCATTGAAAGAATCTGTCCAGCAGCAACAAAACCAGTTGGTTTGGGTATCAGAAGGAAAGGTATGAAAATTTAATTTCAGTCAAAATAGTGCACTGTGTTGTGCTTTCAATGGTATCCTGTGGAGTTTCTTTGTTAACAATTGACAAGGCAGTTTGGGTAATGTGAACTGACTTAATGTAGGGAAATTCACTTTGAATGTTCCTTTGCAAAGCATAATCGTCATCCATTGTTCTTTGAGAAACGTATATGGAAGTGAGAGGAATCTTTGCTGTTTCACTGAATGAAATGTGTGAATCTGGGATTCCAAAATATTCAAAGTAGAAGTAGCTGCAAAAATCCCTTTAATGTGTTTTGCCAGTTGGGCAATAAAAATGAAGCCATTCCAGTCAAAACGCTGGTTTGAACATAAATCAGCCATTTATGGAATTTGGTTAGCCACTTGAACATTGTATTTCTCTTTTTCCTTATCCTAATAAAGTTTATGATCTAGAAGTGAGGTAATGAAAGGGTTAAATGTTAGCAACTAATTTGCTTGACTAATTAACTAATTTGCTTAGTTTATTTATGTACCAGATTCATAAATCCTGAAATGTTTTATTTAACCGATGAATGAAGTTTGAGTAATTGCATGATCTGTGCTCAGATTTGGCTGATTTCTTATAGGCTGATGGTACAGCAGAAGATGACCTCGACTTGCACGATGATCGTTTGTCATACCTTTCGGCCCCAGGCAGTGAGTACTCCATGTATAGCACAGACAGTAGGCACACTTCAGATTATGATGACACAGACACAGAAGGTGGTGCCTACACAGACCAAGAACTGGATGAGACTCTCAATGATGATATTGGACCCACAGAATCTGCCATAACTAGGTCCTCGGAGCCAGTCAGGGAAGATTCATCTATGATGCATCCGGAATCCATGCCACAAGCATTCTCATCTTTTCCAGGACAAGTGCAGAATGTAGATCCTTCTGTCTATAAACCTCCACCCAATCATCCGGTGAGTTCAGCCTGAGACCAGAGCAGCAGGATTTGCATTTTATGGTATTAAACTGAAGTATCTAATTACCCCAGTTAGGGAACAGAGTATGAAACCAATCTTGAGAAGTCTGAAACTGGACTTAGGAATTCTAAAACCCCAGGTGGCCAAATTGGACGCCAAGTCAAGTGAGGGTGTCAATACCTCGGTCAGAGAAAAAGGAAGGGATATTTGGACTGAAAAAGTATATGGTTGCTCATTGAGCTTGCATTTAACTGGGTGTTTGGCATGTATGTTCAAGCTGGTTGATGATTGTTGGATTAGAGAAGAGGTACAGAGATTTGCTGCTTTTGATAAATATTAAAAACTGATTGTGAAGAGATTTTTGAGGAAGTTTCCCCGAAAAGTTTATGAGGCAAGGCAGCGGGTATTGGCTATATGGACCTTTTAAGCTTTTAGTGTGATTCAGCTGGAAAATGGGTTGAAGAATGGCAGATGGTAGATGAAATTTAATGCAGACAAATGTCTGGGTGGACATACCAGGACTTACACGATGAGCAGTGGAGCACCAAGGATTGCTGTAGAACAGTGAGATCTGGGATTAAACATACGTAATTCCTTAAACATGGTGTCACAGGTAGGTAAGGTTGTAAAGAAAGCTTTTGGCATGTTAGCCTTCATAAATCAAAGTATTGCATACAGGAGGTGGGATGTTATGTTGAAGTTATACAATATGTTGGTGAGGCCTAATTTGGAATATTGTGTGCATCCTGGTCACCTACCTACAGGAACGATGTCAATAAGATTGAAAGAGTGCAGAAAAAAGTTAAAAGGATTTTGCCAGCACTTGAGGACCTGAGGAAAAGGTTGAATAGGTTAGAGCTTTATTCCCTGGACTGTAGGAAAATGTGGGGTGAGTGTGGAATGAGCTGCCAGCAGAAGTAGTGGATTGACGTTGATTTCAAAGTTTAAGAGAAATTTGAATAGGTAAATGGATGGGACAGGTATGGCGGACTGTGGTCTGGGTGCAGGTCAATGGGGCTAGATGGATTAATAGTTTGGCACAGACTTGATGGGCTGAAGGGCTAGTTTCTAAGCTGAGTTGTTCCATGACTCTGGGTGAATAAAAACTAGTGGCCTTGTCAATAGTGAGGAAGAACGTAGATGAGATGGAAAATGATAGGCCATTGGCAAATGCCATTTAATCCCTACATGATGATACATTGAGGGAAGTTGTAATAGATAGGACACCTCGAATAAATGTTAGAGCAGATGAATAGAGACCCAGGAGTCTGAAAATTTCAGCATGTGTGAAGAGGGTGTTGTAAGGCAGGGCACAGAGTGTAAGATTTTGGAGTACAGCTTGGTAAAGGTAATCAAGCTCTATCAGTAAACTGAGCACTGATTGGTCTCACTGTTTCATAACAGACCTACTTATTGAGATTTTAAATGGGTAAATGCAAACTGATTTTAAAAAGTCTGATGACAAAAAACCTATTAGTGCTTACGGAGCAACACAATGCTCCGTGTGATTCCTGACCTGCCACATGTTGATCACATCAGTGGATCTGAAATCAAAGGCAGTGCAGACTAATGGCAGATTCCCTTCTCTAAAGGACATTAGTGAACTGGAGTATATCTACAATTTGAGCATTTTATAGTTACTATAACTGATACTAAATTTTAATTCCATTTTTTGCCACATAAATTACCTGAATTTGAGTTCTCAGGCTGCCACAGTGGGATTTGGACTTGTTTGGTAACAATGACTGTACCCACTCAGTAATGCACAGCTCTGTCAATACAAATGAACATTCTGACAGGCCTCAGATTGATCTTTTGTACTACCATCAGTATAAAATATAAAACTTCCCATCAGCCTTTAATATACTGTCTTTGAATTGAGACTGTCTTTCCAGTTTGTGCATGGTAGGTGCAGAAATGTGTGTAACTGCTTCATGAGCTTCCCTCCAGTAGTTGCAATTGTGTCAACAATCTGATTTTCAGGGAATTGATTATATTATGCATGCACATCCATACATGCTGCTGCATTGTCTGTTTTCCACTTAAACGTAGGGTCCAAACCTGACATTTGTGGCCCTAATAGTGAAGACACAAGTCAATGCAGCAATTGATACAACTTGTACAATTCACTCGAAGAACTTCAATATCTGTTTGTATATGCGTGCATGCTGATATGCTGTCAGTGCGCATGTGCACCTGCGTGCTAAACCTTAAGCTTACTAGACTTGCCCAAAGCTTCAATTTCCTACAAAGTGTCTACTTTTAGAACCATAGAACATTACAGCACAGAAACAGGCCTTTTTGCCCAAGAAGGCTGTGCCTCAATTTGACCTCAGTTACACCAGAGGAGGCATTTCATTTCATGTTTCTCCTATTCCTCATCTTTGATTGGAATGTAATTAGTAACTTTCCAGTGTTGGTTAACAACGAGAAGCTGCAGTTACAAAGATGTTATCAGATGATATGAATACGTTTTTTTAAAAATTTCAGTTGCTGATTAATTTCTATTTTAGTTTTAAGGTTGTTTGATAAATCTGATTGTATTGTGTGAATTATTTAAGAACAATGCTGCAGTTATTTTCCCCTCTAAGGATGCACTCTGCAGTTACCGTGAATTAACAATCTCATTTTATCTTGGACGTTTCACAGAAAGCAGATATTCTTCCTGCAGTACTCAATTCATCCCAGCAACTTGAATCTGTTCCTGTGGTGACCATGCCCTCTGCAGTCAATACCACAGTAGATCTTAACAATGTGAGACTTGAGGAGGTCGCCTCTCCTCCCCACAGCAGCCCTGAACCCCAGATTGATCCCTACAGCAAACCTAGTCCAGAACCTTCTCGTGTAATTCGTTCTGTCAGTCCTCAGAGGCTAACAGTTCCAGAACCGACAGCAGCTCGAACTGCAGAGCCAACGAAGGTACCACTGCTGCAAACACCTTGCATGCCTACCACATAGATCTGCTGCTTATTAATCTTCAACCATCCACTCTTGCTTTGCAGCTAATCATTCTGCTAAAGTTAGAGGCCAGACCAAGTGGTAAGCAAAGTAACAACCTGTTCTGATGGAGAAGAAGAGCTTGTGTTGCCTCTGCTCCTCAACATATGATACTGACCTACTTAATTACTATACACTGGAGATTCTAATGAATGCTATGCAGCATAAACTGGATTGGCAGTTTAAATTTATTATAATTTCCTCTTCCTAATAACAAAATACTACCTAAAATATTAAATTCTAAAACCCAATTGAAATTGATTTAACTAAGCGTAACATCAGCCTGTCAATATTTGAGTGCATTAAGAAAGTTAATAGGGTTTTAACACTTATATAGTTGGTTTGGCCTATATCTTAAATGTTCTGCTTCTGCATCTTTCCTGCAATTTCTTATTTGCTTCACTTCCAAGTCCTATCTCTGCTGGGCTGGCACCTGTACCAATTGTGGACTGCAAATGACATTGTGGTGGCATGGTTGTTGGGGATCGTGTTCTCATTAATAGACATCTGCATTGGTTTTGGACAGTTCATTTCACTTAATCCTCACAGATCTAATTCTGAATAATTGTTAGGTCTGTTAACTGACTGTCTTAAGCGGTAGTGTTGAATTTGAATTGTGCAGCTTCAACATCTGATATGAATTGGATTCAAGTATAATCTTTCTAATTCTTTGCTTCTGTTTAAATCAAAGCTTTAAGAATTGTGCTGTGGGGAAAAAGTTGTATTGTCCTGAAACAATTGCACTTATAATCCAATTTTATTCACAGACTTTACTTTGGTTGGAAAAGAAATTTAAGATCATTGCATGAATACAACTCATTATAATTGTACAACTGAGTCATTATTTGAATTTATATGTATGAAGTTTAAAGTTGTAAGATTGGGTAGTTGAAAGATTCTGAAATGAGGTCAGCCTGCTGCACACACGCACCATAGTGGAAGATGAAATGCTAGTCCAAGACCTGTGCTGCACCTGCATCTAAGTTGAGGCCAAGCATTTCCATTACTTTGAGATTTCAATAGTTCATGTTCCCCTGAGTAAACCGCCACTGTTTAGGTAGGAAAGTTCGTTGTGAAGATGTCAGCTTTCCTTTTATTTGTTAGTATATGTGTATTAAAGGAAGAAATTGTACTAAGTTGAAGCTAACTTTGAAACTAAAAAGGCAGAGTTGCTAATCTTATAAGTTCCTACATGTAAGATATTAGATGATATATTTAGACTAAAACTTTTGGTTGGGAAATACATACAATGTGCTGGAGGAACTTAACAGCTCAGGCAGCATCTATGGATGTGAATAAAGAGTCAATGTTTCAGGCCGAGACCCTGTATATTCCCATCCACAGATGCTACCTGACCTGCTGAGCTCCTCCTTGTGTGTATTCTTTAGATTTGCTGCATCTGCAGTACCTCTTGTGTCTTTTGGTTAGAAAAACATTTTTCTCTTGGGTTTTTGTAAGACTATGATAATAATTAGCTGTGGGCAGTCATAAACATTAAAATGTGAAGAGCAAAGCAGATGGTCTTGCAAGGTAAGTGACTATTTATTCTCCCCACAAGCAGGTTAGGCTTGACTCAATAATTAGTTATTAGACCAAAACTTCGAGAGGGCCAAATATAAAACATAGAACAGTGCAGGCTCTTCAGCACATGCTGTTGTGCTGACCTTTCACCTACTCTAGAGTAGCTTTGCCAAGAGCTTTTTAATCCTCAATTTCCCAGTACTTTACAGTCCAGATTTTCGATGCCATTCAGTGCTGTGATTAGTATACTAACCAGTTGAAATTCATCAATAATTTGCTGCCTTGATAACTGAAACTTCGTCATTTTGTTCTACAATCATAGTCATAGAGCACTACCACAGAAACGGGCCCTTTGGCCCATCTAGTCCATGCTAAATTGATCTTCTGTCTCGTGCCATCTACCTGCATCCAGACCATATGCTTCCAACCCCTCACATCCACATACCTGTTCAAACTTTTCTTCAATGTTGGAATTGAATCCATATGTACCACTTTAGCTAACAACTCATTCCACACTCATCCCGCCTTCTGAGAGAAGAAGTTTCCTCTTGGATTCTTCTTAAATATTTCAACTTTCATTCTAAACCTGTGACCTGTGACCTGTTGTGACCAACTAGAGGGGAAAAGAGCCTGCATGCATTTATCCTATCTACACCACTAATAGTCTCTCTTCATGTTCCTGTGCTGCAAGGAATAAAGTGCCAGTCTATTCAATATAGCTCAGGTCCTCAAATTCTGGCAGCATTTTTCTCTTCTCTTTCAAGTTTATATTTTTCCTGTAGATAGGTGACCAGACTCCAAATTCGGACTGATGGATGTCTTTCTTGTACAACTTCAACATTAATATCCCAACCCCTGTACTCAATTCTTTGATTAATGAAGGCCATTGTGCCATAAACTCTCTTTACGACCCTAACTACCTGTGATGCCACTTCCAAATTATAAGTCTGTCTTACCAGGGTCTCTTTGTTCTACTGCACATTTCTGTACCCTTCTGTTCACTGTGCAAGTCCAACTCTGGTTTGTCCTCCCAAAGTACAACACCTCATACTTGTCTACATTAAATTCTGTCTGCCATTTTTCACTCTGCAAGCTTTGCCTTCCTCACGGCTCACTGCGCCAGCAATGTTGCTGTTAACAAATTTTCTGATCCAATGTACCCACATCAGATCATGTCAGCACTTTCCTTCCACTCTGAAATCCACATTCATCTCTCTTTCAATCCAGGAATTGCAAGAGGACATCTCAAAGCATGTCCATGTTACCTGATAAATTTACCAACCATATTTAAAATGAGCATTTGAAGCCAATGTGGTTTCATTTGCAAAATAACCTGTAGGACAAAGTTTAAAATGTTCAACAAGGAAAACACAAATATTGAAATTGAGAATAGAAAAGGATGGAATCACACAGAAGGCCTCGGTGCAAAGAAAATATTATTGATTCTGGATCTAGTGTTTAGACAGAGGATCTTGAGTCCAAGTTCAGTTTTGTGCTCTGCAACTGTTGAAGGGCTGCAGTGACTTCTGTTTGGTTTCTGTACTTACATGCCTGAATACTGTTTGATCCTCTTTGTCATGTAGGTATACCAGAAGGAGTTGTACAATGATGAACTTCCAGGGCACAATTATGAAATCAAGCAGCCGGGAGGTAACCATTCTACCCTGAGAGCTGATAAAGAAGTTCCACAGCAGTACAGAGGGTTTGAGCAGCAGCAACATTTTGAGGAGCAACCTTACAGGCATGAAACACAGCTTCCTTCAGGTTATGGTTCTGTTTTGCATTATGATGAAGACCCGCCTTGTTACAATGAGAAGTGGCTACATTATATTGAAAAACACGCTCCATATCAGCCTCCTTACTTTGAGGACCAAGTTCCACGTGAGTATGAGCCAAAACATCAAGAGCATTACCCAGATCGTGCCTACCAGCCTCGTCATGAGGAACCTCCGCCGCCACCACCACCCTCCAGTCACGAGAACAGACTGCCACGTTATGATAAGCCACTTAAAAACTACAAGCCACCTCAACCACAGCTTAGTGATCCTCGTCCTCGATATGAACATGTTCCACAGGTTTTTCATGCACCAGGGCCCAGATCTTTGGATCCTCAGCAACAGTATTTTGACCCCCAAGTCCAGTCCTATGAGCAGGGCCCATCTCAAAGCTACAACTCCCTCCCCCGTCAATTTGAACTGGTCCATAACACAGACTCTTCTTTTTCTCCTCCACCACCTCCTCACACAAAAGCTGCAGAATCCTTACATTCTGTCAGTAAACCACAGCCTCCACCTGGGGGGGGGGCAAAGCCACAAGTGGAGGATGATGTGGACCCAGCAATGAAGCCACAATCAGTTCTTACCCGGGTAAAACTCTTTGAAAGCAAGAAATCTACTTCAATGAAGAGCAAGGACCCAGCTGAAATAGCACCACTAAAGGTAAGTTTTAATATTTGACTTTACACTGCTTTTGGTGGGTACCATGTTATCTTCTTCAGGTGCCTTGCGCATTACACACTCGGGCGATCATGGCTCTCCACATCTAACGATCCCTTGCAGTGTCAATGACACCTCGCACATTCTTTCACAGTGTCCATATATTTTCTTCTTTGCCTTCCTCTTCTGCGTTTCCCAGGCATACAGCCTTGTAATGTAAGGCATTCTATTTCTCCCTTTCTGATGACATGGCCCAGGAATTTAAGTTTCCTCTCATTTAATGTTCTCATTAAAGATCTTTTTGTATGGGCATGCTGGAGTACTGTCTCATTAGTTACCCTATCTCTATATGATATTTTCAGCATTCTTCCATGAAACCACATTTCTGTTGCTTCTAAGTTTCTTTGGAGTTCTGGTGTTATAGTCCATGTTTCAGAAGCATACAGGAAGATTGGCCAGATGCAACATTTTAGTAGCTTAAGCCTTGTTGTCGTAGAAATGTGTCTGTTGGTAAAAATGGGTTTCATTTTTTGGAAGTTGGTTTTAGCAATGGCAATTCTTCTTTTTATTTCTACTTTACTTTTAGCATCTTGTATAGCAGATGAAATTTAGACTCGTAGGGTAAACTGGAATGTTTACACCAATTTCTATCTTTTGATTTTACTGCCAATATTTCTGTAAGGATTCAGTATGAAGGGACTCATCCCTGGCCACTTTTTTGATATTCAGGCAGACTAAATCTAAAGACTTCAGATGGTTACGTTTTGATTTACTGACCACTTTTTCTGGGAAAGTTGTTGTAATTTATCTGTATTAGTTGTGAAAAATGCCCTATATGTTACTTTTACTGACTTTTCCACATTACGTGTATTTGTACAAAATGGTTTCACTAATTGGTGAAATAATTTTTTTTGTCAAACCTGCTGCTTAATGGGTCCAGTATTCCATAAATACTAGAATGTAAAATAAAGTCAGAAGAACTTAACATGAATAGAGCGGGTCTGAATGCACCTGGCTGAGCTGGCGAAAGAGGCCTGATGGAATAGTTATCTTTCTATTTTCTCTGAACTGATTCATGTTTATTCTGAATATTTTCTCACTACAATTTAATACAATATCTATTTGGGAAAACATTTCCGTTCAACTATCTTTTAAACATTGTTCTTCTACCTGCATCAGCTATCTCTCTGGCAGTTCATTCCACATACATATCACTTCGTGTAAACAAAAAAGTGCCCTTCAAATTTCTATTAAATGTTTCCCCTCTCACCTTAAACCTATGCTTTTTCGATCTTGATTACCCAACCCAAATATATATGCCCCTTAAGATTCTATACACCTCTGTAAAATCACTTCTCAATCTCCTACACTCGGAGGAATAATGTCCTAGCCTGTCAAATGTCTGCCTATAACTCAGTCTCTCAATATCCAGCTTCCTTGTAAATCTTTTCTGCACTCTTCATGATTAATAACATCTTTTTTCTAGCAGTGTGACCAAAACCGAACACAATATTCCAAATGAAGCCTCAGCAACGTTATTTACAACTGTTTCATGACCTCCAACTTTTAAACTCAATGCCCTGATATGTGCCAAAAGCGGTTTTCAACATCCTGTCTATATGTTCTCCGAAAGTATGGCTTTACTTTCAGAGAACGTGTATTTGTAGTCCAAATCCCTCTTCTGTAGCTTTCACTAGGACCATGCTATTCACTGTGAAAGCCCCATCTTGATTTGACTTTCCAAAATGCAACACCTATGCGTGGTTGACTGTGTAATATATAATGCTGCTGTTCTTTGCATTAGTTAATAACCAGTACCTCTGGAAGAGTTGTAGAGCTAAACTCATTCTCTTGATAAATATCTATAACCTGAAATACATATTAAGGCTGCGTGTTTCTTGACTTTTGAAGGTAGTAAATTAAATGCTATGTTAATGTCATTATTGAAAATGTCATTTCAGAGTTGCTCAATGTCATATAATTGTTTAATTTCAGTCTCCTGAAGTAGCTCGTAAGCCTGCATTAGTTCCCATCTCCACTTCCAAGCCGACCTTTCAGCCTACACCAGAGCAGGAAAAGCCTCCACATTTATACAGGTACAGCCATCATATTCAACTTTTGGTTGAAGTTGTTTACAAGGACAGAAATGATCTGACTCTCTCAATGCTCCTCGTCTTTTTAAAATGCCTCTTCTGGGATTCTCTGAAATGCTGGGTCTTTTCTGTCCATGGCTTTTCAGTGACCATGTAACTAGTGCCCAGAACTTGAGGACTTGAAGATTCTGTACTTTCTTTGGTATTCAACAGAACGTCACAATTTCAGAGGTTAAAGCAAAGTAGGAGGTCTCGGCTAAAATTGCAGCTTATTGCCACAATCCTTTTGCCTTGATATTTCAAGATGCCAGTGCAAAGAGCTGCAATGGGGTCTGCTGCTTACTGTGGCTCCTTGAATCAATAAAATGCTAAGTCTGTGTGCTTCTTGTATTAGTGCATAGTCTTGTGGTCAAGTCCTCTTCCAATAAAGGCCTGTGTAACATTTGCTGCTCGCTGCTGCCATCAGGAAGGAGGTGCAGGAGCCTCAGAACTCACACCATCAGGTTCAGAAACATTTATTACCCTCAACCATCAGGCTTTTGAACCAGAAGTGATAACTTCACTCCACTCACCCCATCACTGAAATGTTCCCACAATCTATGGACTCACTTTTAAGGACTCTTCATCTCATGTTCTTGATATTTATTGCTTATTTATTTATTATAAACTTATATAGACCTGTGGTGGAGAGTATATCAACTGACTACATCACAACCTGGTATGGAAACACCAATGCTCTTGAAAGGAAAATCCTACAAAAAGTAGTGGAAACAGCCATTTCATCAAAGGTAAAGCCCTCCCCACCATTGAGCACAGCTACACGGAACACTGTCGTAGGAAAGCAGCATCCATCACCAAGGACCCTCCCTACCCAAGTCATGCTTTTCTCCCCCCTCACTGCTGCCATCAGGAAGGTGGTACAGGAGCCTCAAGACTCACACCACCATGCACAGGACCAGTCATTATCACTCAACCATAAGACTCTTGAACCAAAAGTGATAAATTTACTCATCCCATCACTTAAATAGTCCCACAACCTATGGATACACTTTCAAGAACTCTTTATCTCATGTTTTCAATACTTTTTATTATTTCTTTCTTTCAGTATTTGCAGAGTTTGTTGTCTTTTACACGTTAGTTGTTTGTCTGTCCTGTTGGGTGCACTCTTTTATTGCTTCGATTATGGGTCTAGCACTGACTGAGTATGCCCACAAGAAAACAAATCTTAGTGTTGTACTGTATATGCTGATGTACAGTGGCATGCACAACTTTAGAGTGAAAAAAAGGAAAGGAGCACCATACAAAAGTTTGGGCACCCCAAGAGATTTGAGTTCTCAGATAACTTTTACCAAGGTCTCAGACCTTAATTAGCTTGTTAGGGCTATGCCTTGTTCACAATCATTGTTAGAAAAGGCCTGGTGATGCAAATTTCAAAGCTTTGTAAGTACCCTGA
Organism: Hemitrygon akajei; assembly: GCF_048418815.1. NCBI lineage: Eukaryota > Metazoa > Chordata > Chondrichthyes > Myliobatiformes > Dasyatidae > Hemitrygon > Hemitrygon akajei. Next base: position 2,292,996 of record NC_133144.1, read on the forward strand.
CTCCTCAAACCTTGTGCCAACAATCAGCTGCCTAGCACTCTGAAAGTTAAAATAAATGATGCCTACAGAGCAGGAGAAGGCTATAAGAAGATAGCAAAGCGTTTTCAGGTAGCTGTTCGTAATGTAATTAAGAAATGACAGTTAACAGGAATGGTGGAGGTCAAGTTGAGGTCTGGAAGACCAAGAAAACTTTCCGAGAGAACTGCTTGTAGGATTGCTAGAAAGGCAAATCAAAACCCCCGTTTGACTACAAAAGAATTTCAGGAAGATTTAGCAGACTCTGGAGTGGTGATGCACTGTTCTACTGTGCAACAACACCTGCCCAAATATGACCTTCAAGGAAGAGTCATCAGGAAAAAACCTTTCCTGCGTCCTCACCACAAACTTCAGCGTCAGAAGTTTGCAAAGGAACATCTAAACAAGCCTGATGCATTTTGGAAACAAGTCCTGTTGACTGATGAAGTTAAAATAGAACTTTTTGGCCCTAATGAGCAAAGGTATGTTTGGAGAAAAAAGGGTGCAGAATTTCATGAAAAGAACACCTCTCCAACTGTTAAGTACAGGGGTGGATTGATCATCTTTTAAGCTTGTGTTGCAGCCAGTGGCACGGGGAACATTTCACTGGTAGAGGGAAGAATGAATCCAATTAAATACCAGCAAATTTTGGAAGCAAACATCACACCGTCTGTAAAAAAAAAAAGCTGAAGATGAGAAGAGGATGGCTTCTACAACAGGATAATGATCCTAAACACACCTCAAAATCCACAATGGACTACCTCAAGAGGTGCAAGCTGAAGATTTTGCCATGGCCCTCACAGTCCCCTGACCTAAACATCATAGAAAATCTGTGGATAGACCTCAAAAGAGCAGTGCATGCAAGACGGCCCGAGAATCTCACAGAACTAGAAGCCTTTTGCAAGGAAGAATGGGCAAAAATCCCCCAAACAAGAATTGAAAGACCTTAGCTGACTACAGAAAGCGTTTACCAGCTGTGATACTTGCCAAAGGGGGTGTTACTAAGTACTGACCATGTAGGGTCCTCAAGCTTTTGCTGCAAGCCCTTTTCCTTTTTTGTTATTTTGGAACTGTAAAAGATGGAAATAAAAAAGTAATCTTGCTTAAAATATTAAAGAAATGTGTCATCTTTAACTTTATGCCTTTTGGAAATCAGGTCATCTTTTACTCGCTTAGCTATTCATAGTAACAGAAATTTTGACCGGGGTGCCCAAACTTTTGCATGCCACTGTATATGTACTTGAGTAGTACATATTCAAACTCTTTTCAAACTTTACCTTGTGAACCTTTACTGATTTGTGTACAAGGACATCAGGTCTCCTTGACTACAACACATTTTAGCTTCTTATTATATTCTATAAGAAATGAATAAATCAGTGCTAGGCCAGGAATTAGCTAACTGTGATTCAGATCAAATTCACTCTAGATACTGTACAGCAGAGTTTGTGGTAAGACAGCTTAGGCTGAACACAATGTAAATACAACTGTTTTAATTTGGATAGGCCTTTCTTGAATGTATTTGCTATTCACTAATTGACTTCACCTGCAGGAACCCTGAACCTCAAATGAAAATTCCAGAAGAAGCTCCACGAACAAACAATTACAGCGCAGATGAGGATGAGGAAGATTATCGAAAACAATTGTCTTATTTTGGCCGCAGAAACTTGGATCTGAAACCTGTAACTCAACATCCTCCCAGCAGCTACCCAGAACCATCAGAGTTTACACTTCAGCCAAACTATCCTGGATACCTGTCCAGGTAAGCAGAAGCGAGACTTAGAGGCTGAAATTATCAAAGGGGGCTATCAGATTTCCTCATTCTGGTCTTGACATCTACAGTTGCACTGACTACAGATACAGTCTAATTCAGTGCTTCAGTGCTGTTTCAGTGCCTTGATGTAGAGCAAGGTTTCTGAACTTTTTTATGCCATGGACCAATACTTAAACAAGGGGTTTGTGGAGCCCAGGTTGGGAACTCCATGATGTAGAGACATACAGTCGGCCCTCCTTATCCGTGGGGGATTGGTTCCGGGTCCCCCCGCGGATACCAAAAAACGTGGATACTCAAGTTCGTGGACTTTAGGACCCGGCGGAGTTTGGGACCCGCCGCAGTGTTTCTGTTCCAGAAAACGATCACAATTAAAAATAAAGTGGAAATAATAGTGTTTGGAAAGAGGTGAAACGACATCGGTCATTGGAAAAGCATTAGGCTACAGTTGGATAAAGTGAGAATAATGGAGCATGTGAAAAGCCCTGCCCTGATGAAAGCTACAATTATTACTAAGCAACGCAGTGGTTTAATTTTTGAAATACGTATGTCTCTTAAGTGTTTTATATGCATAGAGAGGTAAAATATATACTAGATACTAAGACAAACGTTTGACTAACTGATGCTAAATAATACCGGATGTACCTGTTCCGACTTAGAGAACTTCTGTTTTTTTTCTGATTCCTGATCCTCAGTAACCTATGCTCATCCTCCCGTATACTTTAAATCATCTCTAGATTACTTATAATAACTAATACTATGTAAATAGTTGTTATACTGTATTGTTCAGGGAATAATGACAAGAAGAAAAAGTCTGTACATGCTCAAGCAACAAGTGCTGGAGAGAGAACTTCCGGGTTTTCCCGATCTGTGGTTGGTTGAATCTGCGCACGCGGAACCCGCGGATAAGGAGGGCGGACTGTACATCAGGCATACTGCTTTCACTGAGATGGTTGGTGGATTTCTGCATACACAATGAATGGCAGGTGGATGGAAATGAGAGCAGCCCAGGTGGTCCAAGGCCAATCAGAGATCTTAGTAATTTTGGTTCTGTTCTAGATCTGTTATAGCAGTAAGGAAATTGCAGTGAGTCCAGGTTTTTGCTCAGGAGGAGGTAATTCAAGCCATGACCAACCTGTCGAAGTACTTAATTACAGTTGATGTGAGTGCTACCAGGTGACAGTTGTTCAGGGAGCTCCCCTTCTCCCTGCTCTTCTTGGGCACCTGTATGATTGATGTCCTTTGGAAGCAGTGAAAGGTTGACTATCTTCTTAAATGCTCCTCCAGCCAAGTGCTTGGTGCAGGTTTTCAGTATCCTGTCATCTTGATTATAAGGAAAGCCTTATTCTCTGCTTGCCTTTATTTGTTGATAGATTGACTTTGAGTCATAACAGTATGATACAGCTTTATAATACTCTGGTTAGGGATTGCATTTGATCCTGATCACCCATTTATAGGCAGAATGTGCAGGCTTTGAACTGAATGGAGAAGAGGTTTACCAGGATGTTGCCTGGATTAGAGAGCATGTGCTATCAGCAGAGGCTGCACGAATACAGTGAGAATCAGAATCAGGTTTATTATCACTGGAATGTGTTGTGAAATTTGTTAACTTAGCAGCAGCAGTTCAATGCAATACATAATATAGAAAAAGAAATATATAATAACAAATAAATTACGGTATATGTATGTTGAATAGATTAAAAAATGTGCAAAAACAGAAATACTGTATATTAAGAGGTAGTGTTCATGGGTTCAATGTCCATTTAGGAATCAGATGGCAGAGGGGAAGAAGCTGTTTCTGAATCGCTGAGTGTGTGCCTTCAGGCTTCTGTACCTCCTACCTGATGGTAACAGTGAGAAAAGGGCATGCCCTGTGTCCTCAATAACGGACGCTGCCTTTCTGAGACACCGCTCCTTGAAGATGTCCTAGGTTCTTTGTAGGCTAGTACCCAAGATGGAACCGACTAAATTTCCAACCCTTTGTGCAGCTTCTTTCAGTCCTGTGCAGTAACACCCCCCACCCACCCCCCCCCCCCCACAGACAGTGATGCAGCCTGTCAGAATGCTCTCCACGGTACATCTATAGAAGTTTTTGAGTGTACTTGTTGACATACCAAATCTCTTCAAATTCCAAATGAAGTATAGCCTTCTTTATAACTACATCGATATGTCGGGACGAGGTTAGATCCACAGAGATCTTGACACCCAGGAACTTGCTCTCTCCACTTCTGATCCCTATATGAGGATTGGTATGTGTTCCTTCATCTTACCCTTCCTGAAGTTCCCAATCTGCTCTTTCGTCTTACTGATGTTGAGTGCAAGGTTGTTGCTGCGACACCACTCCACTAGTTGGCATATCTCAGTCCTGTACGCCCTCTCGTCTCCATCTGAGATTCTACTATCAGTGGTTGTATCATCAGCAAATTTATAGATGGGATTTGAGCTAGCCTAGCCACACAGTCATGGGTTTAGAGAGAGTAGAGCAGTGGGTTAAGTGCACACCGCTGAGGTGCACCACTGTTGATTGTCAGCAAGGAGGATATGTTATCACCAATCTGCACAGATTATGGTCTTCTGGTTAGGAAGTTGAGGATCCAATTGCAGAGGGAGGTACAGAGGCCCAGGTTCTGCAACTTTTCAATCAGGATTGTGGGAATGATGGTATTAAATGCTGAGCTATAGTCAATGAACAGCATCCTGACTTTGGTGTTTGTGTTGTCCAGGTGGCCTAAGGCCATCTGGAGCCATTGAGATTGCATCTGCATTTGACCTATTGTGGCCATAGGCAAATTGCAATGGTTCCAGTCCTTGCTGAGGCAGGAGTTCAGTCTAGTCATGACCAGCCTCTCAAAGCATTTCATCGCTGTAGATGTGAGTGCTGCCGGGTGATAGTCATTAAGGAAGCTCACATTATTCTTTTTAGGCACTGGTATGATTGTTGCCTTTTTGAAGCAAGTGGGAAGTTGAAAATGTCCTTGAATACTCCAGCCAGTTGGTTGGCACAGGTTTTCAGGGGCATGGAAGGCATTGAATTCCTCTGGTAGGGAAGCATCGCATGCCTATAAAAGTTAACAACCCCACCACCCCGGAGGTTTTAATGTTTTATTGTTTTACAACATTGAATCACAGTGGATTTTAATTTGGCTTTTTGACACTGACTCTTGTATCAAAGTGAAAATAAATTTATACAAATTGGTCTAAATTTATTAGTTATTAAACACAAAATAATTGATTGCATAATTACTCACCCTGGTCAAGTCAGTATTTAGTAGATGCACCTTTGGCAGCAATTACAGCCTTGAGTCTGGATAGGGCTCTATCAGCTTTTCACATCTGGACACTGAAATTTTTCCCCATTCTTCTTACAAAACTGCTCAAGCTGTATCAGATTGTATGTGGGTTGTGAATGAACAGCCCTTTTAAAGTCCAGCCACAAATTCTCAAATGGATTGAGATCTGGACTGTGACTTGACCACTCGAGGACATTAACTTTGTGGTCTTTAAGCCATTCCTGTGTAGCTTTGGCTTTATGCTTGGTTTCATTGTCTTGCTGGTAAACAAATCTTCTCTTAAGTCACAGTTCTCTTGCAGACTGCATCAGGTTTTCCTCCAGGATTTCCCTGTCTCTTGCTGCATTCATTTTACCCTCTACCTTCACAAGCCTTCCAGGGCCTCCTGCAGTGAAACATCCCCACAGCATGATGCAGTCACACCATGCTTCATGTAGGAATGGTGTGTTTTTGATGATGTGCAGTATCTGGCTTAATGTTGGTTTTATCAGACCATAGAACCTTCTTCCAGCCGACTTCAGAGGCTCCCACATGCCTTCTGACAAACTCTAGCCAAGATTTCATATGAGTTTTTTTCAACAGTGACTTTCTCTTTGCTACTCTCCCATAAAGCTGCGACTGGTGAAGCACCCCAGGGAATGTTTGTATGCACAGTCTCTCCCAATCAGCCATTGAAGCTTGTAACTCCTCCAGAGTTGTCATAGGTCTCTTGGTGTCCCCCTTGCACGGTCATTCAGTTTTTGAGGACAGCCTGCTCTTAGACAGATTTACAGCTGTGCCATATTCTAAATTGATAGCCACCTACATAAGCACTCCTTCCATCCTCAGTGCCCCATGGATAATGTCTCTCAAGCCAATGACTCCACATGAAGAAGGGCAAACAGGAGCTCATGGGAGCACCACCATCGACAGGTTTCCCCATCAAGTACCACCATCTGATTTGGAAACCCATTGCTCACTTTTTGTCACCCAGGGCCTAAATCCTGGAACTTCCTGAACCCTGAAAAGCCTAAATGGAGTGGACGTGAAAAGGATGTTTCTAATAGTGGGGAAGTCTAGAATCAGAGTGTATAGCCTAAGAACAAAAGGACATGTCTTACAAAAGAGATGAAGAATCTGTTTTTCTAGCCACAGGATGGTACATTTGTGGAGTTCATTGCCACAGAGGGCAGTGGAGGACAAGTCATTTGAATCATGTGATATAGAAGAATTGGGCTATTTGACCCATTGAGTCTGCTCCGCCATTTCATCATACTGAACTGATTTTCCTGTTGGCCAGAATCTCCTGCCTTCTCCCCATATCCCTTTATATAATTTATCAATTTTTGCCTTAAACATACATAATGATTTTGCCTCCACGGCTGCCTGTGGCAATGAATTCCACAGATTCATACTCTGGCTAAAGAAATTCCTTCTCATTGCCATTCTAAAAGAATGCTCATCTATTCTGAGACTGTCCTCTGGTCCACAACTTTCCCACCATCAGAAACATCCTCTCTACATCCACTCTATCAAGGCCTTCCATCACTTGATAGGTTTCAATGAGGTCATCCTTCATTCTTCTGAATTCTAGTGAACACAGACCCAAAGCGACTCCCTTGTCCATTCATCTCCCCCCCCCCCCCCCCCCCAATCCCTTCCCACCGATCTCCCTCCTGGTACTTATCCTTGCAAGCGGAACAAGTGCTACACCTGCCTTTACACTTCCTCCTTCACCACCATTCAGGGCCCCAGACAGTCCTTCCAGGTGAGGCGGCACTTCACCTGTGAGTCGGCTGGTGTGGTATACGGCGTCCGGTGCTCCCGGTGTGGCCTGTTATATATTGGTGAGACCCAACGCAGACTGGGAGACCATTTCGCTGAACACCTACGCTCTGTCCGCCAGAGAAAGCAGGATCTTCCAGTGGCCACACATTTTAATTCCACGTCCCATTCCGTTAATGCCCCTCCTCCCCTTCTTACCCCATCCCTGATATATTTAGTTTTTTCTTCCCCCCTCCCTTTTTTTCTTTATCCCTCTGCCTGTTCTCCATCTCCCTCTGGTGCTCCTGTTTCCCCTTTCTTTCTCCCTAGGCCTCCCGTCCCATGATCCTTTCCCTTCTCTAGCACTGTATCCCTTTTGCCAATCACCTTTTTGGCTCTCAGCTTCACTCCACCTCCTCCGGTCTTCTCCTATCATTTTGCATTTTCCCCTCCCCCTCCCACTTTCAAATCTCTTTCTATCTTTCCTTTCAGTTAGTCCTGACGAAGGGTCTCGGCCCAAAACGTCGACAGTGCTTCTCCCTATTGTTGCTGCCTGGCCTGCTGTGTTCCACCAGCATTTTGTGTGTGTTGCTTGAATTTCCAGCATCTGCAGATTTCCTCGTGTCTGCCCAAAGCCATCTGACGCTCTTAATACAACAAGCCATTCAATTCTGGAATAATTTTCATGAACCTCTTTTGAGCCCTCTCCGGTTTCAGCACATACATTCTAAGATAAGGGGCCCAAAACTTCTGTCAATACTCCAAGCAAGGCCTCACCAGTGCTTTATGAAGTCTCAACATTACATCCTTGCTTTTATATTCTAGTCATCTTGAAATGAATGCTAATATTGCCTTTGCCTTCCTCACCACAGACTCAACCTGCAAATGATCCTTTAGGGAATCCTGCACAAGGACTGCAATTCCCTTTGCACCTCAATTTTTTTTTTAAACTTTTTCTCCATTTAGAACATTGTCTACCCTTTCATTTTTTCAACCAAAATGCATGACCATGCACTTACCAACACTGTATTCCATCTGTCATTTTTTTGCCATTCTCCTGTCCGTCCTTCTATAGACTGTCTTCTTCCTCAAAATTACCTGCCCCTCCACCTATTTTCATATTGTCTGCACACTTTGCAACAAAGCCATCAATTCCATCATCCAAATCATTAACATATAATGTAAGAAGTATCGTTCCCAACATAGACCCCTGTGGAACACCACTAGTCACCAGCAGCCAACCAGAAAAGGCTCCTTTTATTCCCATTTCTTGCCTTCTGCCAATCAGCTAATGATCTATCCATGCTAGCAGCTTTATGTGTGGCACCTTGTCAAAGACCTTCTGAAAATCCAAATATACAACATCAGCCAATTCTCCTTTGTCTATCCTGCTTGTTATGTCTTCAAAGAATTCCAGTAAATTTGTCAGACAAGATTTTTCCTTGAAACCATGCAGGCTACAGCCTGTTTTATCATGTGCCTTGATGTACCCTGAGACCCCATCCTTAATAATTGACTCCAACATCTTCCCAACCACTGAGGTCAGACTAACTAGCCTAAAGTTTTCTTTCTTCTGCCTCTTTCCCTTCTTGAAGGGTGGAATGACATCTGCAATTTTCCAATCTTCTTGAATCATTCCAGAATCCAGTGATTCTTGAAAGATCCTCACTAATACCTCCACAATCTCTTCAGTCACCTCTTTCAGAACCTTGGGGTATACATCATCTGGTCCAGGTGACTTATCTATCTTCAAACCTTTCAGTTTCCAAAGAACCTTTTCTAGTAGTGGTAAATTCACATACTTCATAATTCCTGACACCTGGAACGTCCACCATATTGTTAGTGTCTTCAACAGTGAAGATTAATACAAAACATTTCTTCAGTTTGTCCGCCCTTTCTTTGTCCCCCATTACTACCTCTCCAGCATCATTTTCCAGCAATCTGATACCCACTCTCACTTCTCTTTTAACACTTTATGTATCTGAAGAAACTTTTGGTATCCTCATTAATATTATTGGCTGATTTACTTTTGGATTCCATCTTTACCTTAATGACTTTTTTAGTTGCCCTCTGTTGGTTTTTAAGAGCTTCCCAATCCTATAACTTCCCACTAATTTTTTGCTCTTTTTGACTTTTATGTTGGCTTTGACTTCTCATGTTAGCCATCTTTTCTTTACTGTGCCTTCCAAATTGCTTCCAGAAATTCCAGCCATTGCTGCTCTGCCATCATCCCTGCCAGTGTTCTTTTCCAATCAATTCTGGCCAACTCCTCCCTTGTGTTTCTGTAATTCCCTTTACTCCATTGTAATACTGATACATCTGACTTTAGCTTCTCCTCAAATTTTTTATGATCACTTGCCCCTAAGGGTTATTTTCCCTTAAGCTCTGTAATCAATTCCGGTTCATTGCACAGCACCTAATCCAGCATAGCTGATCACTGAGTGGGCTCAAGCACAAGCTGTTCTAAAAAGCCATCTCGTGGGCATTCTAGAAATTCCCTCTCCTGGAATCAACATCAAGCTGATTTTCCCCAATGGACAGTTGGCCCTCCTTATCCGCATGAATTCAACCAACCGCGGATCAGGAAAACCCAAAAGTTCTCTCTCCAGCACTCGTTTGAGCATGTACAGGCTATTTTTTCTTGTCATTTTTCTCTAAACAATACAGTATAACAACTATTTACATAGCATTTACATTGTATTAGGTATTATGAGTAATCTAGAGATGATTTAAAAGTATAGGCAGTCCCCGGGTTATGAACGAGTTCCGTTCCTGAGTCCGTCTTTAAGTCAGATTTGAAGTCGGAACAAGTATATCCGGTATTATGTAGCCTCAGTTAGTAAAACGTTTGTCTTGGTATATAGTATATATTTTACCTTTCTATGCATATAAAACACTTAAGAAACATATGTATTTCAATAATTAAACCTCTGCATTGCTTAGTAATAATTGTAGCTTTCATCGGGGCTGGGCTTTTCACATGCTCCATTAAAATTGTTCCGATCGTTGACTGCTTTTCCTTTTTTTTGTAATTTATTTTTTTATTGAAGTTCATCAAACAAACATTTCCATAAGATGTATTTCAGACATTGTACATATACATCATATAATCATATATATCACAAAATCTCCACAAAGTATTTATCTGGGGTATACACTTATAGAAAAGAGTGGAAAGAAAAAACAAGCAAAAGGAAAGAACTATGTACAAGTAGGGAGTGATCTTTTTTTTTACAACAGATTCATTGATTTGTGAGAGTAAAGTCAGGCCTATGAGGCATTATGTAGTTAAACCATTTTTCCCAGTATGAATCAAATTGTTCCAGCTTATGATTAACAGATGCTGTTATCTTCTCCATTTTGTAAATGTCCATTGTAATTTCCATCCATGTATTTAAAGTTGGGCTCTCCTGTGATAACCATTTCCTAGTAAGAGTCTTTTTACCAGCCACCAACAGTATATTCATTAAATATTTATCTCTTTTCAACCATTCTTGAGGTATATATCCAAAAAATACAGTCTTACTCTCCAAGGGTATTTCACATTTAAAGATGTCTTGTAGGGCATTGTGTATCCCCCTCCAATAGTTTTTGATAACAGGGCAGTCCCAAAAAATATGATAATGATTTGCATTTTGATTTCCACAATTTCTCCAGCAAATAGGGAGGTTACTATCATAATGGGATTTCTGAGAGGGTGTAATAAAATATCTTATCAAGTTTTTCCATCCAAACTCCCTCCATTTCTGTGAATTGGTACACTTCCATTGATATCTCCATATTGTTGTCCATTCTTCCTCAGATATAATTCTCCCTCCTTCCTTCTCCCATTTTGTTTTAATGTTGTCTATTGCATCCGGTGCGGCCTCCTCTACATCGGCGAGACCCGACGCAGATTGGGGGACCGCTTCGTCAAGCACCTTCGCTCCGTCCGTCACAATAGACAGGACCTCCCGGTTGCCACCCACTTCAACTCTGCCTCTCATTCCCATCTAGATATGTCCATACATGGCCTCCTCTACTGCCATGATGAGGCCAAACTCAGGTTGGAGGAGCAACACCTCATCTACCATCTGGGTAGCCTCCAGCCTGGTGGTATGAACATTGAATTCTCCAATTTCCGGTAATTCCCTCCCCCTCCCCCTCCCCCCATCCTAGGTCCCTCTCTGCCTCTCTCCCCTTTCAACTTTCTGCTCCTTTATCTCTACAGTTCTTTCATGCTTATCCCCTCCCCCCTTTATCCTTCCTCTGATTGGTTCTCCAGCTGGCGCCTCTAGCCCTTCCCCCTCCCCTATCTCTATTACTGGGCTTCGGCCCTCTCTTTCCCCCCCCATTCCTGATGAAGGATCTCGGCCTGAAACGTTGGCTACTCTTTTCTCACACATGCTGCCTGACCTGCTGAGTTCTTCCAGCGTCGTGTACGTATTGTTTTAATGTATGAAATCAAATGTGTTTTAAGATTTGACAACCCATTATACATGCTTGAAATTATTCTACTACCATTATCTGAATTATATGCTTTTTTAAAGAGTTCTATCAAGCATGTATTTGCCTTGGTTACATTTTTATGCATCTTATTAACATACCTTATTAACATCTGTAAATACCGATAAAAGTCTTGTTTTTCTAATAAGTGTTTCTCTTTAAGCATTTAAAAACTGAACAGTGTTCCTTCTTTCATTATGTTGCAAAGACCTGTTATTCCTTTAGCTGTCCAGTCCTTAAATCTAGCGTCCAATTTATTTGGTGTAAAATCCGAGTCATATGCACACCATTTAAGAATTGCAATATCTCCCTCTAGATTATATTCTTTTATAGTAGTTTTCCATATTTTAAGAGTCAATTTCACCCATGGGTTATCAATAGTATTTATGTACCTTTGCAGGTTGTTATCAGCCAAAATTGTATGGGGATGGGAAGTACCCGCTCCTCAATGTTTTTCCATTGAGTGTCATATGATGGGTTGCACCAACATATCACAGCTCTCAACTGTGCTGCAAAATAATAATCTCTAAGAGAAGGCAAGCCCCATCCCCCCTTTTCCTTTGCTAATTGCAAAGTTTTGAGAAGAACTCTAGGCCTTTTACCCTGCCAAATATACCTTGATAGCATCTTGTTCCATTCATTGAATTGATTTTGATTAATCTCTATTGGTAGGGTCTGAAAGAGGTATAACAGTCTGGGCAGTATATTCATTTTAATAGACTCAATCCTTGAACTGAGACTGAAAAAAGGAATCAGGCTCCATCTTGCCACATCTTCCTTAATTTTTTTATATAGAGGCTGATAATTACATTCTGATAATTTTGCCAAATCCTTTGGCACAATGATGCCCAAATATTTGAAAGATTGTGTGTGCCATGCCCAGGGGTATCGACTTTCAATTTCTCTTGGTGGGCTATAGTAATATGAAAGTAATTGGGTTTTATCTATTTTGATCTTGTAACCTGATAATTGACCATATTGTTCAAAGGATTACATCAAATTAGGTAAAGAGTATGTTGGTTGCCCTAGATAGATCAAAATGTCATCCGCATAACAAGCCAATTTATGCTCTGTCCCTTTAATAGTAATTCCCCTGATATCTTCATTTTGTCTGATGTATTATTGAGCTAATGGTTCCAGATATAGCATGAAGAGTAGTGGTGACCATGTACAACCCTGTCTCGTGCCCTTTTCTAGGGTAAGACTATTTGATAAATATCCATGCTTTTCCAATGACTGATGACGTTTCACCTCTTTCCGATCGCTTTATTACTTCCACTTTATTTTCAATCGTGATTGTGATTATTTTTGTGAACAGAAACACTGCGGATTCAGAGCTGCGCTAGGTCCTAACGTCCACCGCACTGATACAGGTTAAATAAGTCCGGGGTTCCGCTGCGTCATAAAGACCACTGCATTGAGACAGGTTAAATAAGGGTCTTGAGCATCTGTGTTTTTTTGTATCCGCGGGGGGTCCTGGAACCAATCCCCTGCAGATAAGGAGGGCTGACTGTACCTGTATATTGAAATCCCCCATGACTATTGTAGCATTGCTCTGTTGGCATGCATTTTCTGTCTCCCTTTGTAATTTGTAGACCACATCCTTACTACTGTGCGCATTCATATATAACATCTTCAGTCCTGTTTTCACCCTTTTTGATTTTTTTTTCAGCCTTTTACATTGCAACTCATCCTGTTAACTGCAATTTTGCCCCATCAACAGCCTTTCCTCACTACACATTGCCTCTCTTTGTAAACCAGCTACCTCATCTTCAGCACCATCCGCCTTTCCTACGATACTTCTTACTTTGAAATATACGCAGGTCAGGACACTAACTGCACCATGCTCTGCCCTTTGATTCCTAATTTTGAGGTTTGACCAAGATCTACCTCCACAACCTGTCCACTCACTGTTCTGGCACTCCCACTGCAACTCTAGTTTAAATCCCAGTATGCAGTATGAACAAACCTTCCTGCTATTAGTTGCCTTCCAGTTCAGATGCAAACCGTCCCTTCTGAACAGGTCTCACCTTCCCTGGAAGAGAGCCCACTGATCCAAAAATCTTATGCCCTCCCTCCTATGCCAACTCCTTAGCCACATATTAAAGTATATAATCCTTTCTAGTTCTGGCCTCACTAGCACATGCATATCAATCCTGAGATCACAACCCTGGACATACTGGCTTAATACCCATCTCCCTGAACTCCCTGTGCAGAACCTTGTCACTTGTCCTGCCCATGTCATTGGTACCTACATGGATCACAACTTCTGGCTGTTCACTTAAAAGACCAATAAATGTAAAGGCAGGAAAATGGGATTAGCCATGATCAAATGTCAAAGCAGACTCATTTGGATGAATGGCCAAATTCTGCTTCTACGTCTGATGGTCTGATCGTCTTACTTGCTTCCCAGCAGCACCATAGGATTAAGTTCATTCCAAGAACCAACAGTGGTCAGAGATTGGTGCACCATCACCTCAATGGCATTTAGGGTTAGAAAATAAGGGGTGAACTTCCCAACAATCACCAGATCTCAAAAGGAGTAGATTTAAAATCAAAAACTTCTAAAATACCTGTCAAATGTCTAGATTTTCTGTGGGTGACAGTTTAGACTTGACTAACTACTCAACAGTAGGAATTACACATCGAAGCATCCACATCTTCACATAGGACCATAAGACAGGAGCAGAATTAGGCCATTTAGCACTGAGTCTGCAACACCATTTCATCATGGCAAATCCACTTTCCTCTATACCATTCTCTCGCCTTCTCCCCGTAACCTTTCATACCCTGACTAATCAGGAATTTATCAATCTTCATCTTAAATATGCCCAGTGACCTGGCCTCCACAGACATTTGTGGCAATTAATTCCAGAGGTATACCACCCTCTGGCTAAAGAATTTCCTCTTAATCTCTGTTCTGAATGGACATCTCTCTATTTTGAGACTGTGCCCTTTGGTTCCAGACGCCGTCACCAAAGGAAACATTCTCTTCACATCCACTCTATCTAGGCCTTTCAACATTCAATACATTTCAATGAAATCCCCCACCCCCAACCACCATTCTTCTAAATTCGAACAAGTACAGGCCCAGAGACTTCAATTGCTGTTTATATGATAAACCCTTTCATTCTTAGAATCATTCTCATGAACCACCTCTGAACCTTCTCCAATGTCAGCACATCTTTTCATTGGGGAGAGAGAACCACCAGGTTTGAGAAATCAATTGATTTCTCAAACTTCCAGTCATGCCCCCCAACTTCACCCCTCCTTTCTTCATTTCCCATCCTCAATCAACTACCGAGCTCTTTACTTCATCTCCCCTCCCCCCAGGTTTCACCTATCACCTGGTGGTTCTCTCTCCCTTCCTCCCACCTTTTAAATCTACTCCTTAGCTCTTTTTCTCCAGCCCTGCCAAAGGGTTTCAGCCCAAAACGTCGATTGTACTTTTTTCCTTAGATGCTGCTTGACCTGTTGAGTTCCTCTAGCATTTTGTGTGTGTTGCTCAGATTTCTAGCATCTGCAGATTTTCTATTGTTTGTGATTGGAATTCGTAGACCAGTACTCAAAGAAATCACACAACAGTTCTACACAGAAGCTTCATCTTCAAAGTACATATATGTCACCATATACAACCCTGAGACTCGTTTTCCTGTTGGCATTCACAGTAAATACAAGATATATAATGAATGAATGGAAGCCTGCACTCAACAGGATGTACAACAGTCAATGTGCAATAAAACAAACTGCAAATACAAAAAGAAAAAGAAGGAAAAAAATAAGCAATAAATATCAAAAACATGATATAAAGAGTTCTTGAAGATGAGTCCATAGGTTGTGGTGACAATTTGATGATGGAGTCAGTGAAGTTATTCCCACTGGTTCAAGAGCATGATGGGTGAGGGGTAATAATTGTTCCTGAACCTGGTGGTGTGAGTCCTGAGGCTCCTGTACCTCCTCCCTGATGGATGGCAGCAGTAAGAAGAGAGCATGGCTCTGGTATGGGTTTTATTCCAACAGAATGTATTTATCTCTGCGGCAATGAATAGCGCACCAACATTTAGTAGCTTAATGGCTTGTGTGGGCTCGGTAAGTGGTGATCCTTGTATGAGATACAGGTATGAGATATTAAGTGCACTGAGGAGAAGGAGCTCTAAAATACCAGTGATAGAACAAGAGTCATGGTCATACAGGAGGCAGACAGGTTCTCCCAGCCCACTGAATCCTTACCAACCATCAACACCCACTAGATTCTACTGCTCAGCTACATGACTGGGGTAATTTACAGTGGCAAATAACATCCAAATTCCATGTCATTGGGAAAAAACTGGAGGAAACTCATGGAGAAGGTTGGATGAACTTGTCAAGACGTACAAAAAGGCTGGATGAACTCAGCAGTTCGGGCAGCATCCGTTGAAAGGAGCAGTCAGCGTTTCAGGCTGAGACCCTTCGTCAGGACTAGTGTTGACTAGTCGTCAGGACTAGTGGATGAACTTGTGTTGTTTTCTCTAGTAGCAGATACTGAAGGGAGAGCTGAGAGAGGTTTATAAGATTATGAGAGGCACAAAGTAGACAGACAGTATATTTTCCCTCAGGTTGAAATGTCTAATACCAGAGGGCATGCATTTAGGGTGATAGATATGTGAGAGGCAAGTTTCCTTTACACAGAGTGGTGGGTGTCTCCAATGCAGTGCCTCGGGTGGGGATAGAGACAAATACATTCGGGACTTTTAAGAGACATTTAGTTAGCCACATGAATGTCGGGGAAATGGACAGATATGGACACTGTGTAGACATAATGGATTAATTTAGTTGGTCATTTCATCACTAATTGGTTCGGCACAGCATTGTGGGTAAAGGGCCTGTTGCTATGCTCTTCCTTTGTATGTTAGGTATTCTAATGTGCAAACACCACTGGAGATCAGGACTGAATGTGGGTCTTGCAGCACTGAGGCAGAGCTCCCCTGGCTGTGCCAGCATGTCACCCCGAATTCAGCACATCTAGTGTATGATGTCACTAAGCACCCCCATCAGTCGCATTTCCCCCAATTATTGTGCTGTAGTGTATTCTCCCTCAGCAGCCATGTTGTGTTGGTGACAACGGAGTGACTGTAAACTTGAGTCCTACATTAAACTGTTCATTAAATGAATGTCTCTTTAAAAATAGCCTGTTCACAAGTGAAATCTACAGCAGGTTGATCAGGAGACATTTACAATTGCAACGATCCGGAGGAGGTAAAAGAGCTTAAGGTTAAGGAACACTTGGGGAACAGCAATCACAATATGATTGAGTTCACTTTGAAATTTGAGAGGGAGAAACTGAATTCCAATGTGTTGCTACTTCAGTGGAATAAGGGAAATTACAATGAGGGGAACTGGACAAAATTGACTGGATAGAGACACTCTCAGGAAGGACAGCAGAGCAGCAATGGCTGGAGTTTCTGTGAAAAATGAGGGAAGCGCAAAACAGATATATTCTAAATAAGAAGAAATTTTTGAATGGAAGAAGGACATTACGGTGGCTGACAAGTGAAGTCAGAGACAATGTAAAAGCAAAAGAGGAAGCCAAAGCGAGTGGGAAGATGGATTGGGGAGCTTTTAAAACCTTGCAGAAGGAAGGAGTCCTGATGAAGGGTCTCGGCCCGAAATGTCGACAGTGCTTCTCCTTATAGATGCTGCCTGGCCTGCTGTGTTCCACCAGCATTTTGTGTGTGTTGTTAGAAGGAAACTAAGAAGGTCATTAGGAAGGAGAAGATGAACTATGAAAGGAAGCTGGTTACTAATATCAAAGAAGATACTAAAAGCTTTTTTAAGTATATAAAGGGTAAAAGAGAGTTGAGGGTAGATATAGGACCAATAGAAAATGACATTGGAGATATTGTAATGAGAGGCACAGAGATGGCAGAGAAACTGAATGAGTATTTTGCATTAGTCTTCACAGTGGAAGACTGATGCAAAATTCAAGAACTGAAGGATGAACAGTGAAAATTATGACTGAGAATGTGCTCAGGTAATGGTCTGAGAGTGAATAAATCTCCTGGACCTGATGGAATGCACCCTCGAGTTCTGAAGGAAGTAGCTGGAGAAACTGCGGAGGCATTAACAATATTTCAGGAATCGATAGATTCTGGCATTGTACTGGATGACTGGAAAATTGCAAATGTTACTTCACTATTTAAGAAGGGTGGGTAGCAGCAGAAAGGAAACTATAGACCTGCTAGCCTGACATAAGTGTTTGGGAAGTTGATGGTATTGATTGTTAGGGATGAGATTATGGAGTACAGGTGTCTCCCGCTTTACAAATGTTCGCTTTACACTACTTCACTTTTACAAACGACCTACATTAACCTGTTTTCACATTACAAACAGGATTTTTGCTTTTGTGAGAATTTTTCCTATATAAATTAATAGGTCTTTGCTTTACACCATTTCGGCTTAAGAAAGGTTTCACAGGAACCCTCTACCTTTGTAAAGGTGGAGCGGGCAGAGACACCTGTACCTGGAGGCACATGCCAAGATAGTCCAAAGCCAGCATGGTTTCCTGAAAGAAACATCCTGCCTGACTAACTAACCTACTGCAGTTTTTTGAGGAAATTACCAGCAGGGTAGACAAAAGAGATGCAGTAGGTATGGTGTACTTGGATTTTCAGAAGGCCTTTGACAAGGTGCTGCACATGAGGCTACCAAGTAAGATAAGAACCC
The DNA here is from genome assembly GCF_048418815.1 of Hemitrygon akajei. Classification (NCBI taxonomy): domain Eukaryota; kingdom Metazoa; phylum Chordata; class Chondrichthyes; order Myliobatiformes; family Dasyatidae; genus Hemitrygon; species Hemitrygon akajei. Next base: position 2,310,999 of record NC_133144.1, read on the forward strand.
ATGGAGTTACAGGGGAGTTACTAGCGTGGGTGGAGCATTGGCTGATCGGCAGTAAACAGGAAGTGGGAATAAAGGGATCCTATTCAGACTGGCTGCCTGTTACCAATGGAGTTCCACAGAGGTCAGTGTTGGGACCGCTGCTTTTTACGATGTATGTCAATGATTTGGACTATGGGATTAATGGATTTGTGGCTAAATTTGCTGATGATACAAAGATAGGTGGAGAAACAGGGAGTGTTGAGGAAACATTGAGTCTTAGATTGTTTAGGGGAGTGGGCAAAGAAGTGGCAAATGAAATACAATGTTGAAAAGTGTATGGTCATGCACTTAGGTGGAAGAAATAAATGGGCGGACTATTATTTAGTTGGGCAGAGAATTCAAAATGCAGAGATGCAAAGGGACATGGGAGTCCTTGTGCAAGATACCCTAAAGGTTCACCTCCAGTTTGAGTTGGTGGTGAAGAAGGCAAATGCAATATTGGCATTCATTTCTAGTAGTATAGAATATAAGAGTAGGGATCTGATGTTGAGGCTCTATAAGGCACTCATGAGACCTCGTGTGTATTGTGTGCAGTTTTGAGCTTCTTATTTTAGAAAGGATATACTGATACTGGGGAGGGTTCAGAGAAGATTCACAAGAATGATTCCAGGAATGAAAGGGTTACCGTATGAGGAACGTCTGGCAGCTCTTGGGCTGTATTCCCTGGTGTTCAGGAGAATGAGGGGGGATCTCATAGAAACATTCCAAATGTTAAAAGACCTGAACAGTTTAGAGATGGCAAAGTTATTTCCTATGGTAGGGGAGTCCAGAACAAGAGGGCACAACTTCAGGATTGAAGGACGTCCATTTAGAACAGAGATGCGGAGAAATTACTTTAGTCATAGGGTGGGAAATACGTGGACTTTGTTGTCATGAGCAGCTGTGGAGGCTAAGTCATTGGGTCCATTTAAGGCAAAGATAGATAGGTTCTTGATTAGCCAGGGCATCAAAGGGTATGGGGTGAAAGCAGCGGAGTGGGAATGACTGGAAGAATTGGATCAGCCCGTGATTGAATAGCGGAGCAGACTCGATGGGCTGAATGACCTACTCCTGCTTCTATATCTTATGGTCTTTCACTCATGGCTGTATTCTGACCCAGATACACTAGTAAAAGATGGGTAATTTCATAATTTGAACTGTAATGTTGACTTTGAATTATCAAAATATTGCAGTAAATGTTGGTTTTAATGTTGTTGCCAAAACAAGAATGTCCTGTTTATTCTTCTTCCCTCTTTATTCGAACTTTTGTACGCTGTTTTTGGCTTGTATACAAGTGAAAGCTTGAAGGGAGTCTGAGGTTGTGAGATTCACCAGTAATATTGGTTGCTTGGTTTGTGTGAATTAAACTTTTGCTTGGTCCTGTTTGAAGGGTAAAGGACAAAGGAATTGTGAAGTTTCTTTATCCTGTGTGTTCATATAACCAATTCAGTCTGATTCAGCTCATTTTTGTTTTTGCCAAAAGACACTTCATTGACAATAGCCATTTGAAAAACATTTTTTCTAAATGGCCCAAGCAACGATGCTTTAAATGTGCTGAGATATCTCAAGTCAGGTTGTGTAATGTAATGGGCACGATCGTGCATTATGCTGGGAAATTTAAAATTATTGCATTACCTTTAATCAGTGCTAATGCTGTTTCACCTGCCTCATTGAGTGCATTTTATGTTGAACCATGATTGTTTTTGTTGGGTTCATGGTGATGTTCAGTTGCACATTGGATGAACTATACCACTTTGCTGACATGTATGCACTATTTTATTTCTGAAGTAGATTTAGACGTGTGTATATTTCTAAGAGAAGTATTTTTATTTATAGGAGTACACCAGCAGACTTTGATCATGTGGTCAAACCTAGCAGCACTGGCCTTCAGTCACGTTATGGACCTCCTCAGCAGAGTTTGAACTCTTCAGTGCATCCCAAGGTTTCTCCATCTGAAGGTAAGAGTTGTAGCTGTAGTTCTCCACATTTTTGAATGTGTTGGGTTGGTGCTTGATACCAACACAAGAAATAGCTGTTTATATAATATTGAATGCCTTTTGTCACGAATCCCATGACAAATTGAAAAGGACCAGCAGAAATGGAACACACCTGGAGCCTGGTTTACTACAAATTAAGACTATATTTATTACTACTACAAATTAATATTATTAAAACCAGATAATACAATACAGGTTATAAACTATTTTTTATATATATGTGTATCTGTAAATTTGTGTGTGTGGATACAAAGATAATAGTCCTGGAGGTAGATATCAGGCTTATGGTGTCAGGTAAGTTTAAGCAGTTCAGTTCACTTTGTGTTGCGTCAAGTTGAATTGATGGAGAGGAAGAGAGTTAATTGAGTTGATGTTTACGTTGGCAGCTTTAGTTGTTCTTGCTTCCGAAGTCTTTAGAGTCACTTCATGTGAACCCCACACAGACACAGATGGACAGAGCCCCTTCTAGGGAACGGTCTACTAACCCACGGCATGGGTTCACCACCAGCACACTGGTAATCACAGGTCAAAATTAATCGGTCCGTGCCCTCCACCCTCGTGGTGGTCTTAAACTCCACCAGTGGTTTCTCAGGTTGCTTCCACCATTCTCCTGTGTTGCGTCTCCTCTGCCGTTATCAGACCAAAAGCCTCCACTTTTTATAATCCACTCGAAATTCCAGCCGTCCATTAGCTCAACTGCTCTGAGCTGTTACCATGGTGACTTCCCAGCTCGTGTCTCAGCTGGCGCCATACTCTCTCTCTCAAGGTCACAATTAAAAGTGTTATCAAAACCAAGTCCATGTTCCAAGGCTATACCGGTATCCATCTCCCTCTGTTCCTTCGCTACATTGACAACTACATTGGCACTGCCTCCTGCACGCATGCTGAGCTCGTTGACTTCATTAACTTTGCTTCCAACTTTCAAATTTACCTGGTCCATTTCCGACACCTCCCTCCCCTTTCTTGATCCTTCTGTCTCCATCTCTGGAGATGGCCTATCTACTGATATCTACTATAAGCCTACAGACTCTCACAGCTACCTGAACTATTCCTCTTCCCACCTTGTCTCTTGCAAAAAGGCTATCCCCTTCTCACAATTCCTCCGTCTCCGCCGCATCTGCTCTCAGGATGAGGCTTTTCATTCCAGGACGAAGGAGATGTCTTCCTTTTTTAAACAAGGTCTCTCTCAAGGTGCTCTCAAACGCATCTCTCCCATTTCCCGCACATCTGCCCTCACACCATCCACCCGCCACCCCACTCGGGATAGGGTTCCCCTTGTCCTTACCTACCACCCCACCAGCCTCCAGGTCCAACATATAATTCTCCGTATCTTCCGCCACCTCCAATGGGATCCCACTACCAAACACATTTTTCCCTCCTCCCCTCTTTCTGCTTTTCACAGGGATCGCTCCCTACGCGACTCCCTTGTCCACTCGTCCCCCCCATCCCTTCCCACCGATCTCCCTCCTGGCACTTATCCTTGTAAACGGAACAAGTGCTACACCTGCCCTTACACTGCCTCCCTCACCACCATTCAGGGCCCCAGACAGTCCTTCCAGGTGAGGCGACACTTCACCTGTGAGTCGGCTGGTGTGGTATACTGAGTCCGGTGCTCCCGGTGTGACCTTTTATGTATTGGTGAGACCCGACGCAGACTGGGAGACCGTTTCGCTGAACACCTACGCTCAGTCTGCCAGAAAAAGCAGGATCTCCCAGTGGCCACACATTTTAATTCCACGTCCCATTCCCATTCTGATATGTCTACCCATGGCCTTCTCTATAGTCAAAATGAATCGAAACTCAGGCTGGAGGAACAACACCTTGTATACCGGCTGGGTAGCCTCCAACCTGATGGCATGAACATTGACTTCTCTAACTTCCGTTAATGCCCCTCCTCCCCTTCTTACCCCATCCCTGACATATTTAGTTGTTTGCCTGTTCTCCATCTCCCTCTGGTGCTCCCCCCCCACCCCTTTCTTTCTCCTGAGGCCTCCCGTCCCATGATCCTTTCCCTTCTCCAGCTCTGTATCACTTTCGCCAATCACCTTTCCAGCTCTTAGCTTCATCCCACCCCCTCCAGTCTTCTCGTATCATTTTGCATTTCCCCCTCCCCCCACTACTTTCAAATCTCTTACTATCTTTCCTTTCGGTTAGTCCTGACGGAGGGTCTCAGCCTGAAACGTTGACAGTGCTTCTCCCTATAGATGCTGCCTAGCCTGCTGTGTTCTATCAGCATTTTGTGTGTGTTGTTGTTTGAATTTCCAGCATCTGCAGATTTCCTCGTGTTTGCTCAGAGTCCTCTCTCTCTTTTAATTGCCTCCTTGTTCATTAGACTGCTGAATTTTCTAGCAGTTTCTCACCTGCGTGACACTTTTTATTTGCTGCCTGTGAAACAACACAAATCTGCAGAATTAATTTGACAAATGAAGTTACAAACCCACCATGAATACCTCAGTTCTTGTGTTAATTCAACAAAGTTTATGTTAAAATACATAGACAAGAACAAACATGTAAGCTAATTTACTGGGACCCTTGGGTGTCCCAAATCACCCAGTGAAATGGCTTTCAGCCAGTGAAAGTCATTCCACTGAAGCAAGGGCCCACAAGCATGAATGAGATTCTTCGCTTGTTCCTCAAAAACAACATGAGTGAGCTTGGATTTCTCCATATGTTCATGCAAACTATACTTGATCATCCCCTGCCTTTTGAAATGTATACAAATGCTATTGAGACTACTGGATAGGTATATGAAGGAATTTAAGGTGGGGGGGATATATGGGAGACAGGGTTTAATAGTTGGCACAACATTATGGACCGAAGGGCCTGTACTGTGCTGTACTATTCTATGTTCTAAATTCTGTGTTCTATCCCTTAAGAGTTTTTGTCAGTAATTTACCTCCATTGATGTTGGGTTCAGTGACTTGCAGTTACTTGGCTTATTCCTGTTGCCCTTCTTAAAGGAATAAATTGAGCTGTTCTGCAGTTGTGTGGAACTTCACCTGTGGTTAACAAAGATGCAGAAATGTCTTCTGGAGGAAGCTGGCGTACAGCATCTGTGTGTCATTGGGGTTGGGGATGTATACGCAGAGGGCGGGCATTGGGGATAAAGAATTGTCAACTGCAGATGCTGCCTGATCCATCAAGTTCCTCCAGCAGTTTATTTGTTGCTCCAGATTCCAGTATCTGCCTCTCCTGTCTGAATAAATCTCATCAGGGTCCCCTTCCTTGCTTCCCATAGCAACTTGGGATAGACCCCATCTGGTCGTGGAGGGATTTATCAACCCTTATGTGTCCCATGACATCTAATTCCTTCACTTCTCCATACTGGCCTGCTGCTTTTTATCTAAATAAACTTCCCTAAAGTCACAATCTTCCATATCTTCAGAAATGAAGAAACAGTCAATGTTTCAGGCTGAGACCTGAGGACACTAGACACTAGAATACTACAGCACAGTACAGGCCCTTCGGCCCTTGATGTTGTGCCGACCCATATATTCCAAGTACCCACAACCGTCTGTGTAAAAAAAAAAAATCTTACCCCTGATGTCTCCTATTTATTGTTTATTGACACATCAACTGTTTATTCACTTCTATAGATGCTGCCTGACCTGCTAAGTTCCTCCAGCATTTTGTGTGCATTGCTTTGGATTTCCAGCATCTGCAGAATCTCTTGTGTTTATCTTCCATATCTTTCTCCTTTGTGAGTACAGATGAGATGTATTCATTTGGAATCTTACCCACATTGGCTGGCTTCACATATAAATTACCCCTCTGGGGCAATCCCCTTAGGAGAACCACTCTTTCCCTTGCTACCCTCTTGCTTCTGATAGGCAAACCTTGGTATTGGGATTCCCCTTAATCTTCCTTGCCAAGGGTATTTCATGGCAATATGAAATGGCAACACACACAAAATGTTGGAGGAACTCAGAAGGACGGGCAGCATCTATGGAAATGAACAAAGAGTTGACATTTCAGCTCAAAACCCTTCATCAGGGCTGGGTATTCCATGTCCCTTTTTCACTTTCTAATTTATTTAAACTCTCTCCTACAAAATATAGTCCTCCAGAGACTCTCTCAGTCCCAGTTGTTGATACCTGACTTTTATTTGTGATTGCCTGAGCAAATTCTTTGCAATTAAAAGTACGATTAAAACTAATTATACCTTTCACTGCTTGTCAGTCGTGTGACCAATAGAAATGAGAAATTGGGTCAAGGCTGCTCATAGTTGTGGTCGGTTTCTCTCACCACAGCGCCAAGGTGGTGTGATGGTTTGATAATTGAAATACAGGGAGGCTTCAGCTGTGAGTGTACTGCACCCAGTATCATTGAAATGCTGACTGAAATGGTCTTCCTGTGTATTATCATTTTCATTTTTCTTCACAAGCTTACTAGGTAACTAAGCCCTTTTCTTTGCTCTTTGCAGTGAGCTCAATGTCACAGGATTTACCCAGTGCCCTACAAATGAAGCCAGAAATACCTCAAAGCAAACCCCAGGCTTTGAGGCCTACTGCTCGAGAGGAAACTGTTCATTCGAATTATTATCTTCAGAAAAACTTCCCTGTGTCAGAAAGAGTGCCTATAAATGGAATGGAGCAACCCCAAAAACAAGCTGCCACACCATACAACCGCTTTGCCCCTAAACCGTACACAAGTACCGCACGACCTTTTGAGCGCAAATTTGAGAGTCCAAAGTTTGATCACAACCTTCTGCCAAGTGAACCTCAGCTTCAGCCCAAGCCTGAGACGTTGGTGAAGACACACAGCTCTCCACAGCCTCCAGACATCGACAGTGGCACTGACACATTCCCCAGACCGTCAGATCACCGAGCCAAGTATCAGGCTGTCCCTAAAGCTGTTCCTGTGAGGTAAGTGGCTTTGTTCATGTGAAGGATTGAGTGCCCTTGAGTGTTTGAAATCGGGCACATCAGGAGTTTTGCTGTAATTATCATATCAAAGTCTCAGGCCGTTAGGTGGACTCCACTGTGGAAGAACTTGACTTAAGCCACGTTACTAGAAAAGGACTAGAGTAGTTCAAGAAATAATTAGCAGTGTTCTGCTGGTTATATGCATGGAAATCCAGATCAGGCTGAAATTTCAGTCTTGCATATCAAATGAAGAATGTGTGGAGTGAGTTGGGAGTTGTTCTTCCATGTGAGCTGGAGGACATCATGGGCATGTAACGTCTAAACTGGAACAAATAATAAGGGTGTGGCCAATTTTTACAAGATTGAGAGATGACTTGGTAAAATTGCAGTTCAAACAATCTAGTTGAAAATATAACCATATAACAATTACAGCACAGAAACAGGCCATCTCGTCCCTTCTAGTCCGTGCTGAATGCTTACTCTCATCTAGTCCCACCGACCTGCACGCAGCCCATAACCCTCCATTCCTTTCCTGTCCATATACCTATCCAATTTTTTCTTAAATGACAGTAAGGCCTTTGACAAGGTCCCACATGGGAGGTTAGTTAGGAAGATTCAGTTGCTAGGTATACATGGAGAGATAGTAAATTGGATTAGACATTGGCTCAATGGAAGAAGCCAGAGAGTGGTAGTGGAAGATTGCTACTCTGAGTGGAGGCCTGTGACTAGTGGTGTGCCACAGGGATCAGTGCTGGGTCCATTGTTATTTGTCATCTATATCAATGATCTGGATGATAATGTGGCAAATTGGATCAGCAAATTTGCTGATGATACAAAGATTGGAGGTGTAGTGGACAGTGAGGAAGGTTTTCAAAGCTTGCAGAGTGATTTGGACCAGTTGGAGGAATGGGCTGAAAAATGGCAGTTGGAGTTTAATGCGGATAAGTGTGAGGTATTGCACTTTGGAAGGTCAAACCAAGGTAGAACATACAAGGTAAATGGTAAGACACTGAGGAGTGCAGTAGAACAGAGGGATCTGGGAGTACAGGTACATAATTCCCTAAAAGTGGCGTCACAAGTAGATAGGGTTGTAAAGAGAGCTTTCGGTACATTGGCCTTTTTATAGATCAAAGTATTGAGTATAAGAGTTGGAATGTAATGGTGAGGTTGTATAAGACATTGGTGAGACCAAATTTGGAGTATTGTGTGCAGTTTTGGTCACCTAATTACAGGAAGAATATTAATAAGGTTGAAAGAGTGCAGAGAAGGTTTACAAGGATGTTGCTGGGACTTCAGAAACTGAGTTACAGAGAAAGGTTGAATAGGTTAGGACTTTATTCCCTGGAGCACAGGAGAATGAGGGGTGATTTGATAGAGGTGTATAAAATTATGATGGGTATAGATAGAGTGAATGCAGGCAGGCTTTTTCCACTGAGGCCAGGGGAGAAAAAAAAAGAGGTCATGGGTTAAGGGGAGAAGTTTAAAAGGAACATGGGGGGGGGGGTTTCTTCACGCAGAGAGCGGTGGAATGCGCTGCCAGATGAAGTGGTGAATGTGGGCTCACTTTTGCCATTTAAGAAAAACTTGGACAGGTATATGGATGGAGAGGGGTTTGGAGGGATATGGCCCAGGTGCTGGTCAGTGGGACTAGGCAGAAAAATGGTTCGGCACAGCCAAGAAGGGCCAAAAGGCCTGTTTCTGTGCTGTAATGTTCTATGGTTCTAATATCGAACCTGCCTCTATCACTTCTACCGGAAGCTCGTTCCACACAGCTACCACTCTCTGAGTAAAGAAGTTCCCCCTCATGTTACCCCTAAACTTCTGCCCCCAAACTCTCAACTCATGTCTTCTTGTTTGAATCTACCCTACTCTCAATGGAAAAAGCCTATCCACGTAAACTCTATCTATCCCCCTCATAATTTTAAATACCTCTATCAAGTCCCCCCTCAATCTTCTACGCTCCAAAGAATAAAGACCTAACTTGTTCAACCTTTTTCTGTAACTTAGGTGCTAAAACCCAGGTAAATCTCCTCTGTACTCTGTCTATTTTGTTGACATCTTTCCTACAATTCAGTGACCAGAACTGTACACAATACTCCAAGTTTGGCCTCACCCATGCCTTGTACAATTTTAACATTACATCCCAACTCCTATACTCAATGCTCTGATTTATAAAGGCCAGCATACCAAAAGCTTTCTTCACCACCCTATCCACATGAGATTCCACCTTCAGGGAACTATGCACCATTATTCCTAGATCACTCTGTTCTACTGCATTCCTCAATGCCCTACTATTTACCATGTATGTCCTATTTTGATTAGTCCATAATGTAGCACCTCACACTATCAGCATTAAACTCCATTTGCCATCTTTCAGCACACTCTCCTAACTGGCCTAAATCTCTCTGCAAGCTTTGAAAACCTGTTACATTATCCACAATGCCACCTATCTTAGTATCATCTGCATACTTACTAATCCAATTTACCACCCCATCATCCAGATCGTTAATGTATATGATAAACAACATTGGACCCAGTACAGATTCCTGACACACACCACTAGTCACCTGCCTCCAACCTAACAAACAGTTATCCACCACTACTCTCTGGTATCTCCCATCCAGCCACTGTTGAATCCATTTTACTACTTCAATATTAATACCTAACGATTGAACCTTCCTAACTAACCTTCCATGCGGAACCTTGTCAGAGGCTTTACTGAAGTCCATATAGACAACATCCACTGCTTTACCCTCGTCAACTTTCCTAGTAACCTCTTCAAAAACTTCAATAAGATTTGTTAAACGTGACCTTCCACGCACAAATCCATGTTGACTGTTCCTAATCAGACCCTGTCTATCCAGATAATTATATATACTATCTCTAAGAATACTTTCTATTAAGTTACCCACCACTGTCGTCAAACTGACAGGCCTATAATTGCTAGGTTTACTCTTAGAACCCTTTTTAAACAATGGAACCACATCAGCAATGCGCCAGTCCTCCGGCACTTCGAAATATTTCTGTCAGAGCCTCTGCTGTTTCTACACTAACTTCCCTCAAGGTCCTAGGGAATATCCTGTTAGGACTCGGAGACTTATCCACTTTTATATTCTTTAAAAGTGCCATTATTTCCTCTTCTTTAATCAGCATAGTTTCCATAACTACCCTACTTGTTTCCCTTACCTTATACAATTCAATATCCTCCTTAGTGAATACCAAAGAAAAGAAATAGTTCAAAATCTCCCCCATCTCTTTTGGCTCCTCACGTAGCTGTCCACTCTGATTCTCTAAGGGACCAATTTTATCCCTCACTATCCTTTTGCTATTAATATAACTGTAGAAACCCTTTGGATTTATTTTCACCTTACTTGCCAAAGCAACCTCATATCTTCTTTTAGCTTTTCTAATTTCTTTCTTAATTCTTTTTACATTCTTTATATTCCTCGAGCATCTAATTTACTCCCTGCTGTGTATATTTATTGTAGTTCTCTCTCTTTTTCCGAACTAAGTTTCCAATATCCCTTGAAAACTATGGCTCTCTCAAACTTTTAACCTTTTCTTTCAACCTAACAGGAACATAAAGATTCTGTACCCTCAAAATTTCACTTTTAAATGAGCTGCATTTCTCTATTACATCCTTCCCATAAAACAAATTGTCCCAATCCACTCCGTCTAAATCCTTTCGCATCTCCTCAAAGTTAGCCTTTCTCCAATCAAAAATCTCAACCCTGGGTCCAGACCTATCCTTCTCCATAATTATATTGAAACTAATGGCGTTGTGATCACTGGACCCAAAGTGCTCCCCAATACATACCTCTGTCACCTGACCTATCTGATTCCCTAACAGGAGATCCAACACTGCCCCTTATCTAGTTGGTACCTCTATGTATTTCTGCAAAAAACTATCCTGCACACATTTTACAAACTCCAAACCATCCAGCCCTTTTACAGAATGGGCCTCCTAGTGTATGTGTGGAAAATTAAAATCTCCCACAATCACAACCTTGTGCTTACTACAAATATCTGCTATCTCCTTACAAATTTGTTCCTCCAATTCTCGCCCCCCATTAAGTGGTCTTTAATACACCCCTATAAGTGTTACTACACCTTTCCCATTCCTCAATTCCACCCAAATAGCCTCCCTAGACAAGCCCTCTAATCTATCCTGCCAAAGCACCGCTGTAATATTTTCGCTGACAAGCAATGCAACACCTCCCCATCTTGCCCCTCCGATTCTATCTCACCTGAAGCAACGAAATCCAGGAATAATTAGTTGCCAATCACACCCCTCCTGCAACCATGTTTCACAAATTGCTACAACATCATATTTCCAGGTATCAATCCATGCTCTAAGCTCATCTCCCTTTCTTACAATGCTGCTAGCATTAAAATAGATGCATTTAAGAAATTCTCCACCTCTTACTGTCTGTTTATCCCTAATGGTGCAAATAACATTACTATCTTCTTTTTCTTCCTTCTCCCCTACATTTTCAGTCTGAGCCCTCCCCTTTTTTATCACCTGCCTATCCTCCCTCACACACTGTCTACAAGCTTTCTCTATTTGTGAACTAACCTCCACTCTCCTAGACTCTTCAATTTGATTCCCACCCCCAACCATTCTATTTTAAAGTCTCCCCAAAAGCCTTAGCAAATCTCCCCGCCAGGATATTGGTCCCCCTAGGATTCAAGTGCAACCCATCTTTTTTGTACAGGTCACACCTGCCCCAAAAGAGGTCCCAATGATCCAGAAAATTGAATCCCTGCCCCTTGCTCCAATCCCTCAGCCATGTATTTATCCTCCACTTCATTCCGTTCCTATTCTCATTGTCACATGGCACAGCCAATAATCCCGAGATTACTACCTTTGCGATCCTTCTTCTCAACTGCCTTCCTAACACCTTATACTCTCCTTTCAGGACCTCTTCCCTTTTCCTACCTGTGTCATTGGTACCTGTATGTACCATGACCTCTGGCTCCTCACCCTCCCACTTCAGGATATCTTGGACGTGATCAGAAACATCCCAGACCCTAGCACCAGGGAGGCAAACTACCATCCGGGTCTCCTGACTGCGTCCACAGAATCGCCTATCTGATCCCCTAACTATCGAGTCCCCTCTACTCAGTCTCCTACTGCCTTCCTCTTCCTTTCCCTACCTTTCTGAGCCACAGGGCCGGACTCTGTGCCGGAGGCTTGGCCACTGTTGCTTCCCCCAAGTAGGCTGCCCCTCCCCAACAGTACTCAAACAGGAGTATTTATTGTCAAGGGGTACAGCCACTGGGGTACTCTCTAGTACCTGACTCTTCACCTTCCCTCTCCTAACCGTGACCCACTTGTCTGCCTCCCGTGGCCCTGGTGTGACCACCTGCCTGTAACTCCTCTCTATCAACTCCTCACTCTCCCTGACTGGACGAAGGTCATCGAGCTGCAGCTCCAGTTCCCTAACACCATCCCTTAGGAGCTGCAGCTTGGCGCACCCTGGCACAGATATGGACATCTGGGAGGCTGGGAGACTCCAGGACCTCCCACATCCGACACCGAAAACAACAAGCTGCCCTCACACTCATAATTCCCCCTTTCCTCAAATAACAGGAAAAATTGAAAACTATACCTATCTTGCCTCGCCCGTTTCCGCCTAAGCCCGTTGAGCCAAAGCCCTTAAGCCTTCATTCTGCTCCCGGCTCACTCCACTACCCGCTGTATAAGGCTGTGTTGCTTTTAAATCTTCTGCGCTTCACTGCCCGACGCCACATGCCTGCACAGTCCTGCCTCTCTTAACCCCGATGAGAAGAAAAAATCTAAGTGGCTCCCGCTGTACTCCCGTTCCGATTCTCAGACTTCCTTCTCCAACTTAAATTGGTTACAAAGCACTGAATCAGAATCAGGTTTAATATGTCATGAAATTTCATTGGTTTGCAATACATTGTACATTGCAATGTATAATAATGAAGAACTATAAATTACAGTAAGGAATATAGTATATTTAAAACAAAGTTAAGTAATGTAAAAAGAGCAAAACAATAGAAAAAATATATTGAGATAGTGTACTTGGGTTCATAGTCCATTCAGAAATCTGTTAGTGGAGGGGAAGAAGCTCTTCCTAAAAAGTTGTGTGAGTGTCTTCAGACTCGTGTAGCTAAGAGAGGGCAGTGTCCAGGGAGATGGGTGTCTTTAATGATGGATGCCGCCCTTTAGCGGTATCATCTTTTGAAGATGTCTTTGATGCCGGGGAAACAAGTTCCATGATGAAGATGACTGAGTTCGCAACTTTCTGAAGATTTTTCCAGACCTATGCAGTTGCTCTCCAATACCAGATGCTGATGCAACTAGTTAGAATGCTGTCCATGGTACACATGAAGAAATTTGAGTGTCTTTAGTGTCATACCATGTCTCTTCAAGTTCCTGATGAAATATAGTTGCTGTCTTACCTTTTTTGTAATTACATCAATATGTTGGGCCCAGGATAAATCTTTCAAGATGTTAACACCCAGAAATTTGTAACTGCTCACCCTTTCCACTTCTGTTCCCCCTGAGGCCTGGTGTGTGTTCTTTTTACTTACCCTCCCTGAAGTCCACAATCAGTCTTACTGATGTTAGTCTTACAAGTGATCTTTCTTGTGTTGAGTAAAAGGTTGTTGTTGCAACACCACTCACCCAGCTGATCTGTTTTTCTCCTGTACACCACCTTGTCAATATTTGTTAACAATATTTGTGTCATGACAAACTTCAATAGGTACATTTAATGTCAGATAAATGTATGCAATATAATCCTGAAATTCTTTTTCTTATTTCAATAATATTTCCAATTTGTACTGACTGGTCTCCCGATGAGGAAATCAAAGATCCTGTTGCAGAGGGAGGTACAGAGGCTCAGGTATTGGAGCTTATTGATTAGAACTGAGGGTATGATGGTGTTGAACACTAAGCAGTAATAAACAACAGCCTGATGTAGGTATAACTGTTGTCCAGGTGATCAAAGGCCAAGTGGAGAACTAGTGAAATTGCATCCACTGAAGACCTATTGTGGCAATAGGCAATTTGCAATGGGTCCAAGTTCTTGTTTTCGCAGGAGTTGATTTTAGTCATAACCAACCTCTTAAAGTACTTTATCACAGTAGATGTGTGTGCAGCTTGGCATTAATGATTGAGGCAGCTCACCCTGTTCTTCTTGGACACTGGTATGATCGTCCCCCTTTTGAAACAGGTGGGAACCTTTGATTGCAGCAGTGAAAGATTGAATAGTATTGGTTGAAATATTTGAAGTGAAACAGTATTGGCACATAAAATCAAAGAATGTTCATTAGCACTTGAAGACAAAGAACATAATGGGCAAAAGGATGGGACCAATTAATAACCAGCCAGGTAACCTACATGTGGAGCCAGAGGACGTGGGTCAAGTTCTTAAAATTTTGCAGTTCTTTTGAAGAAACGGTTGATATAAGCGTTGTAATCCAAATGCAATATCGTATGGAATAAACATAGCAAAATCAGGAAGTAGAAGGTGTTTCATTATCCTTGGTAGTGATTAACTCAGCAGGTCTTAGCAATAAAAGTTTGGGCACCCCTGGTCAAAATTTCTGTTACTGTGAATAGTTAAGTTAATAGAAGATGAACTGATCTCCAAAAGTCATAAAGTTAAAGATGAAACATTCTTTTCAACATTTTAAGCAAGATTAGTGTATTATTTTTGTTTTGTACAATTTTAGAGTGAAAAGAGGAAAGGAGCTCCATGCAAAAGTTTGGACACCCCAAGAGATTTGAGCTCTCAGATAACTTTTACCAAGGTCTCAGACCTTAATTAGCTTGTTAAGGCTAAGGCTTGTTCACAATCATCATTAGAAAAGGCCAGGTAATGCAAATTTCAAAGCTTATAAATACCCTGAAACCTTGTCCCAACAAGCAGCTGTCTAGCACTCTGAAAACTAAAATAAATGATGCCCACAAAGCAGGAGAAGGCTATAAGAAGATAGAAAAGCCCTTTTCAGGTAGCCGTTTCCTCAGTTCGTAATGTAATTAAGAAATGGCGGTTAACAGGAACGGTGGAAGACCAGCAAAACTTCCTGAGAGAACTGCTCATAGGATTGCTAGAAAGGCAAATCAAAACCCCCATTTGATTGCAAAAGACCTTCAGGAAGATTTAGCAGACTCTGGAGTGGTGGTGCATTGTTCTACTGTGCAGTGACACCTGCTCAAATATAACCTTCATGGAAGAGTTATCAGAAGAAAATTTTTCCTGCATCCTCACCACAAAATTCAGTGTCAGAAGTTTGCAAAGGAACATCTGAACAAGTCTGATGCATTTTGGAAACAAGTCCTGTGGACTGGTGAAGTTAAAATAAAACGTCTTGGTAGCAATGAGCAAAGGTATGTTTGGAGATAAAAAGGTGCAGAATTTCATGAAAAGAACACCTCTCCAACTGTTAAGCATGGGGGTGGATCGAACATGCTTTGGGCTTGTGTTGCAGCCAGTGGCACGGGGAACATTTCACTGGTAGAGGGAAGAATAAATTCAATTAAATACCAGCAAATTCTGGAAGCAAAAATCTGTAAGAAGTCTGTAAAAAAAAAAAAAAAGCTGAAGATGAAAAGAGGATGGCTTCTACAACAGGATAATGATCCTAAGCACATCTCAAACTCCACAATGGACTACATCAAGAGGCGCAAGCGGAAGATTTTGCCATGGCCCTCACAGTCCCCTGACCTAAACATCTTCAAAAATCTGTGGATAGACATCAGAAGAGCAGTACATGCAAGATGGCCCAAGAATCTCACAGAACTAAATGACTTTTGCAAGGAAGAATGGGCGAAAATCCCCCAAGCAAGAATGGAAAGACTCTTAGCTGGCTGCAGAAAGCATTTACAAGCTGTGATACTTGCCAAAGGGGGTGTTACTAAGTACTGACCATACAGGGTGCCCAAATTTTCCTTTGAGCATTTTTAACTTTATGCCTTTTGGAAATCAGGTCATCTTTTACTCACTTACCGGTAGCTATTCACAGTAACAGAAATTTTGACCAGGAGTACCTAAACTTTTGCATGCCACTATATATGCAAGCAGTTAAACAAATCAGAAGGAAATTGCAGTACCAGTCTTCCCTGGCTTTGGGAGTGACTGTGGGAGGCCACTGATTTTGTTCAGTTGGTTGAAGTGGTTGGAAGGAATAAACAAAATAGCTATGGGCCTACTAGTTTAGGTTTGTGCAAATTACTTGAATCTGTACAAACAAATTGTATTCTGTTATGAAGTCAGATTAATCAAGGATGTTTAATGTGGTTTAAGACAAGATTGTGTCACATCAACAATTAAAATTGTCTAAGATAGCAAGTAGAATTGTTGAGTGCCATGTGATTGTGGTCCGGTCATGGGACAGATCGTGTATCCCATGTCTAAATGCCTCTTGGACATTGCTTAGCTTTTCCTTCAATCATCTACCCTGGCAGCGTGCTTGAGGGTCTACCACTTTGTTTATATTTCATAAAACATAATCTTCTATCCATTCTAATGTATTATCCCCAACTCTATGCGTCCTTATCTCTTACCTTTCCCCTTGTAGGTTCACTAACATGCTGTTCAAGAAAGCTATCACAGATGCATTCTATGAAGTTTTCCTCAAGACTGCCTTGACCAACATGAAATTCCCCATGACAACTGTATTTCCACTTTTAACATTTAAGTTAGTTCATTCTTAAGTGATCATTAATGGAGAATGTGTGGAGCAGGTTAAGACCTACAAGTATCTGGGAGTACAGTTAGACGAGAAGCTAGACTGGACTGCCAACACAGATGCCTTGTGCAGGAAGGCACAGAGTCGACTGTACTTCCTTAGAAGGTTGGCGTCATTCGATGTCTGTAGTGAGATGCTGAAGATGTTCTATAGGTCAGTTGTGGAGAGCGCCCTCTTCTTTGTGGTGGCGTGTTGGGGAGGCAGCATTAAGAAGAGGGACGCCTCACGTCTTAATAAGCTGGTAAGGAAGGCGGGCTCTGTCGTGGGCAAAGTACTGGAGAGTATAACATCGGTAGCTGAGCGAAGGGCGCTGAGTAGGCTACGGTCAATTATGGAAAACCCTGAACATCCTCTACATAGCACCAACCAGAGACAGAGAAGCAGTTTCAGCGACAGGTTGCTATCGATGCAATGCTCCTCAGACAGGATGAAGAGGTCAATACTCCCCAATGCCATTAGGCTTTACAATTCAACCGCCAGGAGTAAGATATGTTAAAGTGCCGGGGTTGATTGTATTTAATGTATTTAAGTAAACTACTTAAGAACTTTTTAAAAGCTATTATTAATGCTTTTTGAGAGAGTGATTTAGAGGCATATCATATTTTTACTGAGTTAAGTATTGTATGAAATTAGTTTTGCTACAACAAGTGTATGGGACATTGGAAAAAATGTTGAATTTCCCCATGGGGATGAATAAAGTATCTATCTATCTATCTATCTATCTTCTTTATTGCCTGCGCCACTGCAATGGTATTATTTGGTGGCCTACAGTCAACTCCCAGTGATTTTTTTTCCCTTTTGAATATTTCTAATCTTTACTCAGATGGACTCAGCATTTTGCTCCTTAGATCTTCCATCACCTTTCTCTATCACCTGGATCTCATCTTTAATTAAGAGCGCTACCCCACATCTTATTCTCCTGCCATTCCTTCCATATTACCTGAAACCCTTGGTTACCATCTCCACCTTTCTGTAATGGCCACTAAATCGTGTCCCTTTGTACTGATTTGTGTCAGAAGTTCACTGACCTTATTTCATGTACTATGGGCATTCACATAAAGTGCCCTTCCTTTTAGAATCTTGTGATCCTTGGTCTTTGTGTTTGACTTTCCTGTACTCCATTCTGACTTTCCTCTTTTCTAACTTTTGCTGTGGTCTCAGTTTTGCTCCCCTGTGTTTCTGCCTGGATTCCCATCCTCTGCCATTTTAGTTTAAACCCTTCCCAGCAGCACTAGCAAACAAACCCCCGAGAAAGTTGATCCCAGTCCTGTCCAGGTGTTTGTCAACTATCTGGTTTGCATAAGTCCCAACTCCCCTTGAACCAGTTCCAAAACCCAGAAATGTGAAACCTTTGTTCCTGCATCACTGCTCAAGCCAGGCAGTCTTCTTAACTCTGCTGCTATTCCTACTCTGACTAGCACATGACACAGGTAGCAATCCTGAAATTATTACCTTTGAGGTCCTTCTTTTCAATTTATCTCCTCACTCCCTGAATTCACCTTGCGGACCTCCTCCCGCTTTTTTCCTATTTCATTTGTACCATGACAATGTTCACCTTCCCCTTCCAAAATGTCTTGCAGCTGCTCTAAGAGGTCCCTGACACAGCGCTAGGGTATCCCCAACCTGGCACTGCTTTGCCACTCTTTTTCCTGCCTTCCGTTGCAGCAGAGCCACTTGTACAATGTGCCTGTACTGCTGCCTTTTCCTGAGCATCTGTTCAGCGGTTTGATCAGGGCATGATTGTGCAAGCACATGGACGTCAGCCAATGAGAACAGCTTAAAGGCGAGAAGAGTTTAAAAGGAGAAGGTTATTTCTTCACCAGTTTGATCGGGGCACAACTGCGCGAGTGCATGGACCTCAGCCAGTTAGAACAGCGAGAAGAGCTTAAAAGGAGACAGTTTCATAGAGCGGGTGGCAGAGTAGAGGGAGGCAAAGAAGGAAGGCTTTCAACGGGGCTTCAGTAATAGCGGGTCGAGGCCAGGTAGGTTGCCTGTGTAGAATACAGAGAGGAAGAATTTGTGTGAGGCCAGTGTTCTGTACTCAGTGTCAGATGTGGGAAGTGTGGGAGACTCCCGAACGGCCACATCTGCGCCAGGTATGTTGAGCTGCAGCTCCTTAGGGACCACGTTAGGGAACTGGAAATGCAGCTCAATAACCTTCGTCTGGTCAGGGAGAGTGAGGAGGTGATAGATAGGAGCTATAGGTAGGTTGTCACACCGGGGCCTTGCATAACAGAAGAGGGAAGGGCAGGAGTCAGATGCTAGAGAGCACCCCTGTGGCTGTACCTTATTAGTACTCCTGCTTGAGTACTGTTGGGGGGGACTGCCTACCTGGGGGAAGCAACATTGGCTGTACCTCTGGCACAGAGTCTGGCCCTGTGGCTCAGAAGGGTAGGGAAAGGAAGAGGATGGCAGCAGTGATCGAGGACTCTATAGTTAGGCGGGTCAGACAGTTAATTCTGTGGACGCAGGAAAGAAGCACAAATGGTAGTTTGCCTCCCGGGTGCCAGGGTCCAGGATGTTTCTGATCACATCCATGGTAGCCTGAAGTGGGAAGGAGAACAGCTAGAGGTCATGGTACATATTGATACCAACGACATAGTACATATTGGTACCAACGAAAAGGGAGGAGGTCCTGAAAACAGACTACAGGGAGTTAGGAAGGAAGTCGAGAAGCAGCACCACAAAGGTAGTAATCTCAGGATTACTGCCTGTGCCACGTGACAGTGAGTATTGGAATAGAGTGAGGTGGAGGATAAATGTGTGGCTAAGGGATTGGATCAGAGGGCAGGGATTCAGTTTTCTGGATCATTGGGACCTCTTTTGGGGCAGGAGTGGTCTGTATAAAAAGGATGGGTTGCACTTGAATCCCAGGGGACAATATCCTGGTGGGGAGGTTTAAGGCTATTTGGGAGTTTTAAACTAGGGTTGCTGGGGAGTGGGAACCAAACCGAAGAGACAGAGGAAGAGGCGGTTGGCTCACAAATAGAGAAAGCTTGGAGACAATGCGAGAGGGAGGATAGGCAGGAGGTAGAGAAGGGACGTGCTCAGACCGATGGTTTGAAATGCGTCTATTTTAATGCAAGGAGTAGTATGAACAAAGCAGATAAGCTTACAGCATGGATCAGTACTTGGAGCTATGATGTTTTGGCCATTACAGAGACTTGGATGGCTCAGGGGCAGGAATGGTTACCTCGAGTGCCAGGCTTTAGATGTTTCAGAAAGGATAAGGAGGGAGGCACTGTTGATCTGAGATAGTGTCACAGCTGCAGAAAAGGAGGAAGACATGGAGGGATTGTCTACGGAGTCTCTGCGGGTGGAAGTTAGGAACAAAGAGGGGTCAATAACTCTACTGGGTGACTTTTATAGACCACCCAATAGTAACAGGGACATCGAGGAGCAGATAGGGAGACAGATTCTGGGAAGGTGTAATAAAAACAGAAAAATACAACTGCAGATGCTGTGGATCAAAGAATACGTACACAACGCTGGAAGAACTCAGCAGGCCAGGCAGCATCCGTGAGAAAAGAGTAGCCAACGTATCGGGCCAAGACCCTTCATCAGGAATGGGGGGGAAGAGAGGGCCGAAGCCCAGTGATAGAGATAGGGGAGGGGGTAGGGCCTAGAGGTGCCAGGTGGAAAACCAATCAGAGAAAAGATAAAGGGGGTAGGGGGAGGGGATAAGCATGAAAGAACTGTAGAGATAAAGAAGCAGAAAGCTGAAAGGGGAGAGAGGCAGAGAGAGACCTGGGATAGGGGGAGGGGGAGGGAATTAGCGGAAATTGGAGAATTCAATGTTCATACCACCAGGCTGGAGGCTACCCAGACGGTAGATGAGGTGTTGCTCCTCCAACCTGAGTTTGGCCGCCTCATGGCAGTAAAGGAGGCCATGTATGGACATATCTAGATGGGAATGAGGGGCAGAGTTGAAGTGGGTGGCAATCGGGAGGTCCTGTCTATTGTGCTCGACGAAGCGGTTCGGGACTTGTCATCAGGGACTTGAGCAGCCTTCCTGAGTTTACACTTTGCGCAGGAGGGGCTTGACTAAAAATCAGAACCTACCCTCACCTTACCTTGTGTTTCAGCTCAATTATTTTACAGAGAACTGATTATGTCTCAGTAAAATAAAATAATGTGTCTTCTCTATACTTGACTGTTGTTGAGAATCTGAGGGCTGTGAATATTGAGCTGATTGATCTGAACTCTCTCAGTCCCAGTGCACTGGAAGATGATGACGATGATGATGGGCACACGGTGGTGGCAACGGCTCGTGGAATCTTTGACAGCAATGGTGGTGTGCTGAGTTCTGTTGAGACTGGTGTGAGCATCATCATTCCAAAGGGAGCCATCGCTGAGGGAGTGGAGCAGGAAATCTACTTTAAGGTCTGCAGAGATAACAGCATCCTCCCTCCGCTGGACAAAGAGAAAGGTTTGGATGCACTCCCCTCTCTGAGATGCTTAATTAATCTTTCACACCTTGTGTTGAACAATTTGAAGTGACTCAGCAGTTTCTGAAAGCTTGCTTTCTTATCGCTATCCTCAGGGGATTTGACAAAGAGTTTAATTAAATATAAAGTCATTTGTTAAACTTCTTTAGGAAATTAGAGGCTGTTGTTCCAATGCCAAAAGATGTTTCTGTACGTATGTGACAGCACAGTTTCCACTGCAGCTTTCCATGTCGTTGGATGGATGCTGCTCTCGTTCTCGAAAAAGGGGATATTTTGGAGCACGTCTACACCTGTATTACATCTGAACCATAGTTTTTACTGTAGCCAGTGCTTTCAGCAGATCTGTTGACTTATATTGCTGGAGACTTGCTTACGAAGTGTTAGGCAACTCAGGAGCTGAAATAGAACATTACTGGACTCTTCAGCTGAATATGTCTGTCATATTATCTCCCTCTCTGGTGTCTCTGTGTGTAACCTCACTGTATTGGGCCATTAGCTCTGCTCCAGTTCAGCTGGTGATCTGCTTCAAAAATGTATGGCGGGTGGGTACACTCATGGAGGTGGACACAGAATGGATAATCTGGAGCTGTTGGATTGATGGGCAAGGATGGCAGATGAGGGGAGAGTGGACCATGGGGAAAAGGGAAGGAGGGGCACTGGGGGGGGGGGGTGATAGACAGGTGAGAAGAGGTAAGAGGCCGAAGTGGGGAATTGAAGAAGAGGGAAGGGGAGAGGGAAAAAATTACCAGAAGTTGGAGAAATTGATATTCATGCCATCAGATTAGAGTCTATCTGGACAGAATATGAGGCGTTGCTCCTCCAACCCAAGAACCTGATGGATGAACCTTGTTTTTTTTGCAAACTTCCAGTAATCTATTTTCCTCTCCAATCACTTCCTAGCTTCTTAGTTCATCCCCCCACCCCCACCATCTTATATTCGCGGCATCTTTCCCAATGAAGGATCTCAGCCTGAAATGTTGCCCATTTATTCATTTTCATACAAGCTTGACCTGCTGAGTTTGTCTTTTGTACTCTGTTTAGGTGAAACACTCCTGAGCCCGCTGGTAATGTGTGGACCCCATGGTTTGAAGTTCCTGAAGCCTGTGGAGCTACGGCTGCCTCATTGTGCATCTATGACTCCAGATGGTTGGTCTTTTGCTCTAAAATCCTCTGACTCCTCGTCGGGTACGCTGCCCTTGCTTTTTCTCCTCCCAGTGCTTGTTTTTTTCTCTCTCCACTCCTCTCTCTCCCCCCACTCTCTCCCCCCCTCTCTCTCCCCCCCCTCTCTCTCCCCCCCTCTCTCCCCCCCCTCTCTCCCCCCCCTCTCTCCCCCCCCTCTCTCCCCCCCCTCTCTCCCCCCCCTCTCTCCCCCCCTCTCTCTCCCCCCCCTCTCTCCCCCTCTCTCTCCCCCCCCTCTCTCCCCCTCTCTCTCCCCCCTCTCCCCCTCTCTCCCCTCCCTCTCCCCCTCTCTCCCCTCCCTCTGTCTCCCCCCTCCCCCGTCTGCCTCCCTCTCTCTCCTCTCTCTTCCCCCCTCTCTCTCCCCCCTCCCCCTGTCTGCCTCCCTCTCTCTCTCCCCCACTCTCTCTCCCCTCTCTCCCCCTCTCTCTCCTCTCTCTTCCCCCTCTCTCTCCCTCTCCCCCCTCTCTCTCCCCGCTCCATTTCCTCTTGCTCCCTCTGTCTCTCCCTTTTTTTAAAATCCATTGACTCTTGTCTCATCTCATTTGAAGTTAATTTATGTCATTTTACTTAATTCCATCCACTGCAGACGAAGCACATTCCATAGATAAGTGTTGATCGCCTGGTATTATTTATTATAGAAGCTGTAGTGGTCATTAAGCAGAATGAGCTAAGCCCTCATCGAGAAAGATGCCAGATGGTCACATTGAAGTGTGCAATGTCTTTGAAGGGGTTAAAAGACATGGGATGCATTCATTTTTCTTAGACATGGGATATAGGAGCAGGGTGATGATGCTGAAACTGTGATCATCTCTCATTGAGTAGTAACTCAAGTGTTGTGCACATGTGTAGTTAGCACATGACAGGAAAAATGTGCTTCTACTGGAGGCTGCAATGATTTACCAGGGCTGTAAATTTGTACTATGGACAAAAGCTAAGCTTGGTGGTTTCCTTTGAAATTGAGCAGTCTAAGGGAAGATTTGATTGAGTGTATAAAACTGAGTGATCAAAATAGAGTAAATAAGAAGGATATATTTTTCTTAGGTGAGTTGAAAAAAAACATAAGTTTTAAAGTTAATATGTCTGCTTGAGAGGGAAGGTGGGAAACCTACTTCACCCAGTGGTAATAGTTTGGAAGTCACTATGAAACACTTGTATAGTAACGTACCTGAACACTGAGTTTACAGTTTCACTCTGTGGATGGTTAATCTTTACTTCCACTGTTGTCAAGTCACAAGGAAAGGTCTTTAATCTGATATATGGACAAGCTGAGAAGCCCTTGGAATTGAGAAATGAGCTCAGTACTGACTGAACTTTTATTCAGATGTAGTCGAGGTATTGGAGGGGGAAACAGTGTTTGGAGCCTCTAATGAGGAAGTATTTTATTGCGCATTGCGGCTCATAAAGCTGTACGTTTCTTTTTTCCAGGTGACCCTAAGAGCTGGCAGAACAAATCAATCCCAGGAGACCCTAATTATCATGTGGGAACAAACTGTGTTTCAGTACTGATTGATCACTTTTAAGTATGCAAGAGGGTGACCAACAGTAACATCGGCATACCTTAGCAGTGGGTGCAGCACAGGTTTAAGCAATAGTTTCTTTACACGCAGTCATGTATGGTTGTGTGATAGCCTAAAACTTACATTCTAAATGCAGTGATTGGGACTGCAGGTAAGCTTGCAATGAAACAGCAAGTGTGAACTGTAACGTTTCCCCAATTCCTGTGTTAACCAGCAGATATGCCTTGGCATTTATAGCTATCATTTACAATACTAAAAAGATTTTTCTATAACTTTACAGCCTTTACATGTTTATATGGATAACCATATTTCAGTTTAAATGTAGAAGTTAAATTTCTAT
This sequence comes from Hemitrygon akajei, assembly GCF_048418815.1. Classification (NCBI taxonomy): domain Eukaryota; kingdom Metazoa; phylum Chordata; class Chondrichthyes; order Myliobatiformes; family Dasyatidae; genus Hemitrygon; species Hemitrygon akajei. Next base: position 2,335,089 of record NC_133144.1, read on the forward strand.
GACCTTTAGTTATGAAGAGCTACTTGACTTTGAATGACCTGGCTGGCAGGTGCATTCTAGTGAGTTGGCCGCCTGCTGTGCTGTGGGATTGGTAGATGTCAGAGGTCTGTGGCTGTACATAAACCCCAATATCACCTTGCAGCTTTGTTTGTAAATTAACATTTTTTATGTCTTATTTTGTATAAAACAAACTGAAAACACTTTCTAAAGAAGATCTTTATATTCTGCCGTTGAGGGGCCTTTTGAGCAGTTGTAAAATTTTGCAGCAATAAAATCAATACTAAAGTTTAAAACAAAATCACTCAAGTTTTTGCAAATTTGCATTAATGCTGCTGTGTTCTTTAGAATGACTTGTCTGTGTAAAGGCATGGGTCCTTTATAATTTAAGGCAATGTTTGAGAATGTAGGCGTGCAGTGAGTGAGATCTATCAAGTGTATCTTTGGATGAAGTGACAGGTTACTGTACTGTGTGTCCCAAAGTGTATTTTTGTACTAATAGACAATATATTCTGGCACAGCAGTACGTGGCTAGCTGGCGATTCTAACACAGCATCTGTTAATCACTTCACATTGACATGTGACTGACTTATTTCCTGAAGTTACTCAAGCTACACCTTTCTAAATATACCACTATTATTGAATAAAAACATTTTTAAGATACTAAGTCGTTGTCCTTTGTTTGTCTGCTCCATTAGCGTGTTTCTTCCTGAAGACACAGACTATCCCTCAAGTGCATTCCCACATGAAGAGGCAGTGTATTGCACTGTCCAGTTGAAGAGAGCTGGACCCAGTAAGTCGTCCATGAGTGAACCTAGGGAAAGTGTAACGACTGTTACTTCAACAGGAAAGGCGTAGTCACTCAGTGCAGCTTCAGTTTTGCAGCATTTGGGAGCTCTATCTTTATTTCCTTACACCAAAATCTGATTTAGTTCCTAGTTTGTCCTGGATTAGGTGTATCACATATTAGTCTCTTTGAGTTCTTCCTGTGACACAGATTGGGTCACGTTCCTGTGGAGTTTATTCCTTATAATGCTCACTTAGCAGCAACATCCAGTAACACCAGCAAGGAGGCAGCAATTTAAACACACAGTACAGGAGTAATGAACTCGTGGAGCATTACACCACTGCCCTGGAGGCATTCTGTTCTGTCTCTGTGATTCCCAGACCCTGCTCTCCTGGCAGTCCCTGCACTCACATAAGTAACATCAGATAATGTCTTCTTCCACAGGGGATGTTGAAGCTGAAATTCAGCCCCAACACAAAATGGGATTTTCCTCCCATTGTCCCTGGTCGCACTTCTGAACAAAACTAGCTATGGCATGATGAATGCTGCAATATGGAACACATTGCCTGGTGGTTCCCTCTTTTTGTCAGCAAACCCTATCTTCACTTTGTTTTCAGTAACGGGAAAAATGTCCAGCTTAGAAGTAGCTCCCAACCTGGGGAGTTTATCAAAGATCACAGGCTTGGTAACATTTTAATAGATAATGGATTGCAGAAAATTCATGAGTGTGGTTTGAGAGTTGTCTGGCTTTGGGTTACTGGCAGTTCTTTGAACATCCTTAACTCTCTGGTAGAAGTTGTCTCTGCCATCATGATGTTAAGGCACATTTTTCTGAGCCAGGGTCAGCAACAAAGTAAGAAACCACTTCTGTCAATTGGTTGAAATAATTCAAATGTATGTTAATAAGCAAATAGCTCATTGTCACTGTGTTAGAGCCACTTTTCTCATGCACAAAGCGGAAATAAACTGACTTAAAGATGTAGCACATCCATGCCAGTGTGGCAGGGATTTGTGCTGAAGTAGGCTCAGTTTGGGGACTGATACTTTGCCCTGGATATACACAGGAGGCACTGATGGGGTTGTGATATGCCCCTAACCTTCCTGGTTCTGAGATGCCTGATGAGGCCATTATGGGACTTGAGGTAGCAGGTGGGGTGCACTGAATGCACCAACTCTGCTCTTAATGCATTTTGAACAAGAACACCACAACAATGTTAACCTCCTCTTTAAGGTATCATGGCCCAGGGATTTCCAAGTCAGTGGGAATATTGTATTTTTTTCCCCAGAGACATAGAACACATGGTCTGATTATCTCTTCCCTTGACGGGGTCCGGAATGGTCTCTGTTTTGGGAATGCCAAAGACCTACCAAATGTTGAAAGGACTATATAGGTTGGATGTGGAGAGGATGTTTTCTCTGATAGGTGTATCCAGAACTCGAGGGCACAACCTCAAAATTGAGGGGTGACCTTTTAGAACAGAGGTAAGGAGGATTTTCTTTTTAGCCAAGGCATATTGAATCTGTGGAATGCTCTGCCACAGACTGCAGTGGAGACCAAGTCAGTGTGTGTATTTAAGGTGGAAGTTGAAAGTTTCCTGATCGATCAGGGCATCAAAGGATATGGCAAGAAGGCAGGAAAATGGGGTTAAGTGGGATCTGGGATCTGCCATGAAGCAATGGCAGAGCAGAGCTGAATGGCCTAATTCTACTCCTATGTCTTATGGTCTTGTGGCTCCTCCTATCTGAGCCAGTGATTGTGAACTAATGCAGGGAATTGTAAGCTTTCTGTAATTCCAAGAAGAAGCCTGCTCTCCTAGGAGCTCGGTTTGGAAACTCTGTCCATAGCAGTAACATCTAGATGATGGAATCCTTAATTGCTGGGAAACAATTGAACGTTGTAACTTGTTTCTATTCATTCATGAAACCATAAGACATAGGAGCAGAATTAAGCCATTTGACCCACCATTCCATCATGGCTAATTTATTCTCCTACTTTCCCACCTTCTCCCGTAACCTTTGACGCTCTGACTAATCAAGAAAGTATGAACCTGTGCTTTAAAAATGGCCAATAACAGCTGTCTGTGGCAATCAATTCCACAGATTCACCACCCTCTGGCTAAAGATGCTGAGCCTGCATTGAACTGATACTGAGCAGATAATGGTGAACCCCTGCAGGCCTTGAAGTGTGGGTGAATACACATGTACAACTTGGGGTTTCCTTTCCCTATCCACATTCAGGTTGTCATAAAGCACACCACAACTCGGAAAAGCTTTGTAAATACAATTAATGCAACTGGGAAATGCAGCAATATTAATATTGTAGATAGTTCATTAGATATTAAATTAGATAAACAGCTTCTGTTCTTTCAGACTTTCTGCTTCTGGAGTGTTCATTTTATTATTTTTAAAAATTTATAAATGCTTAGAAATAGTTTGGTGTCACATGATCAAGTACACTACTTTCTTCAAAGACAGAGGTGGTGTCCAACGGAGGTTTGTGGGAAAATAATTAACCATCAACTAGATCGTATGGTAAGTATGCAGATGCTGGGAACCTGAAATTAAATTACTGGAAATACTCATTAGGCAAGGCAGTATCTTTGGAGACACAAATATTTCAGCTCCATCACCAGGTTTACCAGGATGCTGCCTGGTTTAGAGAGTATGTATTATGCTCAGAGATTAAGGGAGCTAGGACTTTACTCTCAGGAGAGAAGGAGGATGAGAGGAGACATGATAGAGGACATGATTTGAGATGAGAGGACATGATTTGAGAGTTGGGGCAAAAGTTTAAGGGAAACACGAGGGGGTATTTCTTTACTCAGAGAGTGATAACTGTGGAATGAGCTTCCTGTAGAAGTAGTAGAGGCCAGTTCAGTTGTGTCATTTAAGGTAAAATTGGATAGGTATATGGACAGGAAAGGAGTGGAGGGTTATGGGCTGAGTGCGGGTAGGTGGGACTAGGTGAGATTAAGAGTTCGGCACGGACTAGGAGGGCCAGAATGGCCTGTTTCCGTGCTGTGATTGTTATATGGTTATATTAAGAGGAGTAAATAGAGTGGACAGCCAGCGCCTCTTCCCCAGGGCATCACTGCTCAATACAAGAGGTCATGGCTTTAAGCTAAGGGGAGGAAAGTTCAAGGGGGATATTAGAGGAAGGTTTTTTACTCAGAGAGTGGTTGGTGCTCTCTAGGAACGCACTGCCTGAGTCAGTGGTGGAGGCGGATACACTAGTGAAATTTAAGAGACTACTAGACAGGTATATGGAGGAATTTAAGGTGGAGGGTTATATGAGAGGCAGGGTTTAAGGGTTGGCACAACATTGTGGGCCGAAGGGCCTGTACTGTGCTGTATTGTTCTATGTTCTTTATCACCTTTATCAGAACTAAGTTAGAAATAAAACACGATTTCAATAGAGAAGAATTGGGAGGGATGGAGATAATAAATGATTATCTCTGATGGGATGGATGCCCAGAATCCCATTGACAGTGGTGATGAGAGTACTGGTTAATGGAGTATTCATCACATTTTTAACAATTTGTTTCTAATTTAGATTGCCAGTAGCTGTACTGTTTCATTGAATTTGCAATCACTTCTCTTCTAGAAGGCCAAAACTCTTCTCTACTCTTTGGCCGGATGTTTCTCGCCCTTTTTACCCTCAGTGGTTTCTTGCTGCTCCAGTCTTTAATACCAGAGCTTTCTTCCGTAGCCACATCTCGTTACTGATAGCTGTATTATTGCAACCCATCTTATCCTTATTCCATTTGGTTATTAAAATTGTTTTTCACCAAGGGACCAGTTACAACACAGAAAAAATCAGCGGTATATCATCAGGGAAGGAGGTACAAGAGCCTGGAGGCACACACATTCAATGATTTAAGAACAGCTTCTTCCCCTCTACCATCAGATTTCTGAATGGATATTGAACCCATGAACAACACCTCACTACTTATTTTTCTCATGGTTGGGAAGGGAAGGGGAGTCAGGCTCCAGCCCTGGACAAGACCCTGTCCCTCACCACACCATGTCACACTTGACTATGGCCCCTTGTTCCAGGAGTGAGCTGCCGGGCATCTGTCTCTTGTCTCCCACTGAGGTGATTACTGGCTGCCACTTTTCTCTTTAATTAGGCCCTGCCATATCCTGAGGCCAGGACGCCCAGATGGCTGATCGTTGCCGCCCTGGTGCTCACCACATCAGCCACTCAAGACTGGCCAAGACCCCAGGGCTGCACCCAGCGCCCACCGGGGGTGGGGTAATCAATAATAACATGGGGGAGCCCCAACTCTTCCCCCCACCCCAGAGGAAGCTACTTCTGGTGTGGGGTCGCCGTGGAAGAAGCCAGTCCACCTCTAGGTTAACTACCCATCAGCAGAGGAAGAATCACCACCCATCACGTGAGGGGACACCCTCACCTTTGGGGTAATATCCAAGCTGCTTAGGAAGCCCCCATCTGTGGGATAACTGAGCCTCAGAAGATTTCTGCCCCGGAGGGTGGGGGAGTGTCTATAGAAGTGGTGGTTTGCTAGTGGATTCAGGTACAGGTGAGACTGCTTCACAATGGTAAAGCCCCTGAGCAGACAAACCCCACAATTACCCCCAGAGTGTTGCCTTTATCTGAGAGCATGGAGGTGGGGGAAGAACAAGACAAGATCAGTCACGGATTAATCAACTCCCTTGTGGATTCTCAGTTCTGGCACTGGTGAGACAGATCTGTGTGTGAGTAACCCAGATATGAAGGAGCTGAGTGTATGTCGGGAGTACAGTGAAAAAAAATGTGAAGCTAAATACTGCACTAGAAAAAATACTGAGAATATTGTAAATGATGCAGGATTAGGAAATGCTGCTACTCACTGTTAGCTGGCTGTCCTAACAAAAGCTAATATACAGGTGGATCAGGCAATTTGGATGAACTTTATTCCAGTACTTTATACTGTACTAAAATTATATTAAATATATCTTACTGCAAGTAAATTAGCCTTCATGGAGATTGCACCTGGGGTACTGTGTACTATTTTTGTCTTACCTAATATTTCCATTCCAGGAGTGTAGCAAAGATTCACCTGGGATGATGGGTCTGTTGCATGGTGAGAGGTTACTAGGTTAAGATGCTATACAGAATCAGAATTGGATGCATTACATCTGACATACATCTCACCAGCCCCAACCCCCAACTCTCCCTGCTCTGCCTTTATGATCTGTTCATCACTCACACATTCCTCCCAACGGTTTCTGTCCTCACTTCCTCACCTTCAGCCCCTTGTTACTTCTACTTGTCAGATCTCAGCTTGTAACATCATTTGCACTCTCCCCCTCCCCTGGCTATCACCACCTCCCCTCAGTAGGATTCACCTATCACCTGCAAACTCTTTCTCTGCCCCTTTCTTCCATCTTTTTATACTGGTTATTTCCCTTCTTTCTTTCAACCCATGATGCATCATCCCAACCAGAATCACAAAATGTCCATTTCCTTCCATAGCTGCTGCCTGGATTGGCGGAGTTCCTCCAGCATTGTGTGTTGCTCACAGAGGGTACAGATTTCATGACTTGCATGTATATGACAATATTTTTTTAGATGCTACTCGATGCTGAAAATCTGCAGTAATAAAGCAAAAGCAGCAGGAACCAGTGGGTTGGACTGCAGCTGTGGAGAGAGGAACAGTTAACCAAGTTCTACAGTTCCTCTCTCCAGTCATTCTACCTGACCTGCTGAGTGTGTCCAGCAGATTTTGTTTCATTGCAGAGTGTGTCATCGTACAGGAACACTATCTGAAAGCAGGATCAGCATGCCCGGTGAACCTGCGTTTGTGTGTTGTGCATCACTGGGAAAATGTAATACCTGCACTCCCTGTGCTTCGCTCCGCTCATGTTGGCAAAGCAAGTTATCAGGTGGCAGTGAGAAGACCAGTGATAAACTGTGTACTTTCCTTTGTTCAGCCTGCATTAAGGTAGGAAGCCCAGATCACCTCTCTGATAATGTCTGAGGTTAGCAGGTTGCTGTAATTCCCTCTCTTCCAGTCTCTCCCTCTCTCTTTCAATCATCCTTGAATTGACTTTATTTCTTACATCCTTCACACACAGTGGCATGCAAAAGTTTGGGCACCCTGGCCAAAATTTCTGTTACTGTGAATAGTTAAGTGAGTAGAAGATGAACTGATCTCCAAAAGTCATAAAGTTAAAGATGAAACATACTTTTCAACATTTTAAGCAAGATAAGTATTATTTCAGTTTTGTAGAATTTTAGAGTGAGGGGGGAAGGAAGGAGCACCATGCAAAAGTTTGGGCATCCCAAGAGATTTGAGCTCTCAGATAAATTTTACCAAGGGCTCAGACCTTAATTAGCTTGTTAGTGCTATGGCTTATACACAGTCATCATTGGCCAGCTGATGCAAATTCCAAAGCTTTATAAATACCCTGACTCCTCAAACCTTGTCCCAACAATCAGCAGCCATGGGCTCCTCTAAGCAGCTGCCTAGCACTCTGAGAATTAAAATAAATGATGCCACAAAGCAGGAGAAGGCTATAAGAAGATAGCAAAGTGTTTTCAGGTAGCCATTTCCTCAGTTCGTAATCTTATTAAGAAATGGCAGTTAACAGGAATGGTGGACATCAAGTTGAGGTCTGGAAGACAGAAAACTTTCTGAGAGAACTCCTCGTAGGATTGCTAGAAAGGCAAATCAAAACCCCCATTTGACTGCAAAAGACCTTCAGGAAGATTTAGTAGACTCTTGAATGGTGATGCACTGTTCTACTGTGCAGTAACACCTGCACAAATATGACCTTCATTGAAGAGTCATAAGAAGAAAACTTTTCCTGCGTCCAAACCACAAAATTCAGCATCAGAAGTTTGCAAAGGAACATCTAAATAAACCTGATGCACTTTGGAAACAAGTCCTGTGGACTGATGAAGTTAAAATAGAACTTTTTGGCCCTAATGAGCAAAGGTATGTTTGGAGAAAAAAGGGTGCAGAATTTCATGAAAAGAACACCTCTCCAACTGTTAAGTACAGGGGTGGATTGATCATCCTTTAGGCTTGTGTTGCAGCCAGTGGCACGGGGAACATTTCACTGGTAGAGGGAAGAATAAATTCAATTAAATACCAGCAAATTCTGGAAGCAAACATCACACCGTCTGTAAAAAAAAAAGCTGAAGATGAAAAGAGGATGGCTTCTACAACAGGATAATGATCCTAAACACACCTCAAACTCCACAATGGACTACCTCAAGAGGCGCAAACTGAAGGTTTTGCCATGGCCCTCACAGTCCCCCGACCTAAACATCATAGAAAATCTGTGGATAGACCTCAAAAGAGCAGTGCTTGCAAGATGGCCTGAGAATTTCACAGAACTAGAAGCCTTTTGCAAAGAAGAATGTGTGAAAATCCCCCAAACAAGAATTGACAGACTCTTAGCTGACTACAGAAAGCATTTACAAGCTGTGATACTTGCCAAAGGGGGTGTTACTAAGTACTGACCATACAGGGTGCCCAAACTTTTGCTTCGATCCCTTCTATTTTATTTTGAAATTGTAAAAGGTGGAAATAAAAAAGTAATCTTGCTTAAAATATTAAAGAAATGTGTCATCTTTAACTTTATACCTTTTGGAAATCAGGTCATCTTTTCCTCGCTTAGCTATTCACAGTAACAGAAATTTTGACCAGGGGTGCCCAAACTTTTGCATGCCACTGTATATGAGGAGTAAAAATCTTTATGTTACATCATCTAAATGTGCAATCGTAGTCATTTATAATAATTTACAATAAATAGAACAGTCAATGTAATATAGAAATAAAAATCAGTGTGAGTTAATCAGTCTGATGGCCTGTTGGAAGAAGCTGTCCCAGAGCCTGTTGGTCCTGGCTTTTATGCTGCAGTACCACTTGCCAGATGGTAGAAGCTGGAACTGTTTGTGGTTGGGATGACTTGGGTTCCCAATAATCCTATGGGCCCTTTTTACATGCTTGTCCTTGTAAATGTCCTGAATCATGGGTAGTTCACAACTACAGATGCACTGGGTTGTCCACACCACTCTCTGCAGAGTCCTGTGATTAAGGGAGGTACAGTTCCCAAACCAGGCAGTGATGCAGCCAGTCAGGATGTTCTCAGTTGTGCTCCTGTAGAAAGTTCTTAGGATTTGGGAACCCATACCAAACTTCCTCAACTGTCTGAGGTGAAAGAGGTGCTGTTGTGCCCTTTTCACCACAGCTGGTGTGTACAGACCACGTGAGGTCCTTGGTGATGTGGATGCTGAGGAAATTAAAGCTGTTCACCCTGTCAACCCCAAATCCATTGAGTTAGCCTGTATCTATTCCTCCTGTAATCCACAACCAGCTCCTTTGTTTTTTGCGACATTGAGGGAGAGGTTGTTTTCTTGAAACCACTGTGTCAGAGAGATGACTTCTTCCCTGTAGGCCACCTCGTTTTGAGATTAGGCCAATCAATGAAGTGTTGTCAGCAAATTTAATTAGCAGATTGGAGCTGTGGGTGGCGACACAGTCACGGGTATACAGGGAGTAAAGGAGGGGACACGGTACGCAACTCTGAGGGGCTCCTGTACTGAGAGTCAGAGGATTTGAGGTGAGGGAGCCCACTCTTACCACCTGCTGGTGATCTGACAGGAAGTCCAGGATCCAGCTACACAAGGCAGGGTCAAGACGGAGGTCTCTGAGCTTCTTGTCGAGCCTGGAGGGAATTACAGTATTGAAGTCCAAGAACAGCATTCTCACATAAGCATCCCAACCAGGATAAGGAAATTATGTAACCCCTATTGATATCACAATCCCAAACTCTAAGTGTTCCCATAATCTATTTTTAGTTAATTTTTCCTTCTTTTCAACCACCCCACCCCCCCCCCCCCCCCCCACTGCACCAGCCTCTTTGCTGCTTGGTGTCAGGGAGCTGTCCTGACATGGCTGAGCTCAGTCCCTGCTCACCCAGTTGTGGGCTCCCTCCCGGTCTTTGTTTGAAGGCTGGTGTTCATTCTCACAGTAATGAGTTCCTTAAACCACGCCACATCTCAGTCTCACTTCCCATTGGAAGGATGTGTGCTTTTGCACCTGCACCTGGAAACTGGACTAGAATCACATTCCTCCAGCACTTTGTTCTTTCTTAAGGATTGGTTCTGGTGACTGATGTTCTATGTAAGCCTGCTGTATATTCAGAGTGTATTGTGTGTAGAATGGGAGCCCTTTCACTGATCCCATCACACTGATGATCTTGCTAACATTTGCCTCCTCTCTGCATCCCACCCAATCTCAGTCCTCCTTCCACACTTCTACCTGTGTTCCACTGTAACAGCACAACCTTTAAACACTTACACACACCCTCGCCTCCTGTAAGGAAAACACCAGATATCCTGCAGTCCACAGCCACCTTGGTGTCTCACTTACTCACTGGGTGTTAGGCTTGTGATTCTGTGGCTCATCGAACATCTTTAAAACCTCAAAACTCAGTACAAGCAATTCCCATAGATTACCTGAGAACTTCAAAGGAGTGTTTGACAGCTCCTGGTTTGCACAGTTGCAAGAAAAAGTTGTGAACCCTTTGCAATTATCTGGTATTATGCACTAATTACTCATAAAATGTGGTCTGATCTTCGTCTAAGCCACAATAATAAAAACATGATCTGTCTAAACTAGTAACACAAACAATTGTACTTCTCGTCAATACTACACCATTTAAACAATCACAGTCTAGGTTCAAAAAAATATGTAAGCCTGTGGGGTAATGCCTTCTACAAAATCTATTTGGACTCAAGTGTTCCAATCAATGAGATGAGATTGGACATGTGGGTTGTAAAAAGACACACAGTCAGGTTACTGACAGAACCTGCTCTACCCAAGAAAGATCTGTTTATGTGCACTATGCTTTGATTGAAACAACTTTCAGAGGACCTTACAAGAAGAATTGTAGTGATGCATGAAGCTGCAAAAAGGCTACAAAAACATTTCTAAAGACCTGAGTTTCATCAGTCCACAGTATGAGAAATTGTCTTCAAGTGGAGGAAATTCAGTCCTACAAAGATCACACCATGAGCACAACATGCAATGTTGAAGGAGGTGAAAAAGAACCCAAGGGTAACAGCAAAAGACCTGCAGAAATCTTTAGAACTTGCTAAAGTCTTTGTTCATGTGTCCACTATATGAAAAACACTGAACAGGAATGGTGTTCATAGAAGGACACCACGCAGAAAACCACTGCTCTCCAAAAAGCATTGCTGCACGTCTCAAGTGTGCAAAAGACCACTTGGATGTTCCACAATGTTTCCGGGAGAATGTTCTGTGGACAGATGAGACAAAAGTTGAGCTTTTTGGCAGAATTTCACACCACAAGCCTGGACAGCTTGCAGTCATTGAGGGAACAATGGTAGAGGTTTGTACAGGCTGGAAGTTTCTAATCAGCATTCTCCCATGGTCCAGTATGATCTGAATCTGTGCCACCTCATTCATTC